>NC_056729.1:944422248-944532248 GCF_019279795.1 Protopterus annectens
AAAAATGAGTCTTTATGTTGTTCTTCTGAAAAGTGGAATTCCCTGCTAATTACGGCATTGACAGCAGTCCTGCTATGCTGAAACCAAGCTATACAAGCACTAGGAACACACGTAGATAGCAATATGAACTTCAACCACCAAGTGTCCACACTGGTATTAAAAGCCTATGTTTTGCACAGCATAAGTCATATCATCATATCCAGTTCTGAGGATGATATTACATCACTGTACTCAAAAATCATCTGAACACTAGTAGAGTATAATGCTCTCTTTTGCATGTACCTTAGCAGCTAGAGAGACCATCATCATTCTCTTTCGGCTTTTCCTGTTAGGGGTCGCCACAGCAGATCATCTCTTTCCATTTCTTCCTATCCTCTGCATCTTGCTCTGTCACACCAACCACCTGCATGTCCTCTCTCACCACGTCCATAAACCTTATCTTTGGCCTTCCTCTATTCCTCTTACCTGGCAGCTCCATCCTTAGCATCTTTTTCCCAATATACCCATCATCCCTCCTCAGCACATGTCCAAACCAACGCAATCTCGTTTCTCTTGCTTTGTCTCCAAACTGTCCAACATGAGCTGACCCTCTAATATACTGATTCCTAATCCTATCCATCCTAGTCACACCGAGTGCAAATCTTAACATCTTTAACTCTGCCACATCCATCTCTGACTCCTGCCTTTTTGTCAATGCCACTGTCTCCAACCCATATAACATAGCTGGTCTCACTACCCTCTTGTAGACCTTCCCTTTCACTCTTACTGGTACCTGTCTGTCACAAATCACTCCTGACACTCTTCTCCACCCATTCCACCCTGCCTGTACTCTCTTCTTCACCTCTCTTCCACATTCACCATTACTCTGAACTGTTGATCCCAAGTACTTAAACTCGTCCACCTTTACCAACTCTACTCCCTGCAGCCTCACCATTCCTCTACCCTCCCTCTCATTTACACACATATATTCTGTCTTAGCCCTGCTGACCTTCATTCCTCTGCTCTCTAGAGCATATCTCCACCTCTCCAGAGTCACCTCAACCTGATTCCTACTCTCACTACAGATCACAATGTCATCTGCAAACATCATAGTCCACGGGGCCTCCTGTCTGATCTCATCTGTCAACCTGTCCATCACCACTGCAAATAAGAAAGGACTCAGAGCTGATCCTTGATGTATTCCCACCTCCACCTTAAACGGATCTGTCACTCCCACTGCAGTCCTCACCACTGTCACACTACCCTCGTACATATCCTGTACCACTCTTACATACTTCTCTGCCACTCCCGACTTCCTCATACAATACCACAACTCTTCTCTAGGCACCCTGTCATATGCTTTCTCCAAGTCTACAAAGACACAATGCAACTCCTTCTGACCTTCTCTGTATTTCTCCAACAACACTCTCAGAGCAAACATTGCATCTGTAGTGCTCTTTCCTGGCATGAAACCATACTGCTGATCACTGATCATCACCTCCCTTCTTAACCTTGCTTCCACTACTCTTTCCCATAACTTCAAGCTGTGACTAATCAGTTTTATCCCTCTGTAGTTACTGCAGCTCTGCACATCACCCTTATTCTTAAAGATAGGTACCAAAACACTTTTTCTCCACTCCTCAGGCATCCTCTGACTTTCCAAAATTTCATTAAACAATCTAGTTAGAAATTCCACTGCCATTTCTCCTAAGCACCTCCATGCTTCCATTGGTATGTCATCTGGGCCAACAGCCTTTCCATTCTTCATCCTCTTCATAGCTGCCCTTACTTCCTCCTTGCTAATCTGTTTCACTTCCTGATTCACTATCCCCACATCATCCAACCTTCTCTCTCTCTCATTCTCTTCATTCATCAGCCTCTCAAAATACTCTTTCCATCTACTCAACACACTCTCCTCTCTTGTGAGTACCTTTCCCTCACTATCCTTTATCACCCTTACTTGCTGCACATCTTTCCCAGCTCTGTCCCTCTGTCTAGCTAATCGGTACAGGTCCTTTTCTCCCCCTTTAGTGTCCAATCTCTCATACAACTCTCCATATGCCTTACCCTTAGCTTTCGCCACCTCTCTCTTTGCCATGCGCCTCATCTCCTTATACTCATGTCTACTTTCTTCATCTCTTTGACAATCCCACTTCTTCTTTGCCAGTCTCTTCCTCTGTATACTCTCCTGTACTTCCTCATTCCACCACCAGGTCTCCTTGTCCTCCTTCCTCTGTCCAGATGTCACACCAAGCACCTTTCTAGCAGTCACCCTTACTAGTTCTGCTGTAGTTACCCAGCTATTTGGTAACTCTCCACTGCCTCCTAGTGCCTGTCTTAACTCTTCCCTAAACTCCACTTCACAATCACCCTTTTTTAACTTCCACCATTTAATCCTTGGCACAGCTTTCACACTCCTCCTCCTCTTCTTGATCACCAACGTCATTCTACATACCACCATTCTATGCTGCTTAACTACACTTTCCCCTGCCACCACTTTACAGTCTCCAATCTCCTTCAGACTGGCCCTCCTACATAGGATATAATCCACCTGTGAGCATCTTCCTCCACTCTTGTACGTCACCCTATGCTCCTCCCTCTTCTGCACAGGGGTTAATTTGTCTTTAACTAGATTGGCCAATTTAGCTGTTGTTCACACTTGTGTAGTTGCTTCTGAAGCTTTTTCCTCACTAATATTTAAGCCCTGCAATTGCGTGGGTTGGTGCTTGTTTTAACAGGCTACTAAGGAGTATGGCTATGAGATACCATGAGTACCATGAGTACAGAGCTATCTGAGGCATCGCTGTTTCCTATTAATAACTAAGTATTCTGTTTGCCTTGAATCGTGCACTTGCACTGTTCTTAAAAAAATAAACTGCATTACTGCATTTTTTAACTGCTTGGTCGTATTGTTTGCTGCTTTCTGCATTGCGTACCTCTACTGCATTGATTTAATTTGTCTGAAATTAGATTGGCCATTTAGCTGTTGTCTGCACTTGTGTAGCATAGTCTAGATTTAAGCTTACTGAATCTAGGTCTGTAATTGTACTACCAAGCACTAGTTCTTGCTACCTGTGTTGGAGAGAGCCCCCCTTGCACCCTTGTGGCAGAATAGTGCATCTCAGGGACCCATCTAATTTCTAGGCTGCTGCACTAGGCTCAGTTCTTGAGCATTCTTATTGGTCAATTACTTCTGAAGGTTTTTTCTCATTAGCATTTAAGCCCTGCATTTGTGTGAGTTGGCGCTTGTTTGTACATTATGCACCATTATGCACCATCATGCACCAACACACAGTTGCGGTTACTGTTGATGGTTATAGAAGCAAAGCTTCTGCTCATTACATTTTCCCTTAATTGTGGTCTGTACCCAAACTGAGGTTTTTGCGGTTGTGCTTCTTTGCCCGGTTCACTGACCAGCACAACCTACAAGGTACCCTCACTTGTTCTACTCACCAGCGTTAGTAGTCAACTCTCTCACAGCATCCCTAACTGCTCATTTCTAGTCAATCCATATTACCAACCCCAACTTTTACCTAACACTATGGGAGGACAATTTCCCACCATTTCTCCTGCCAGTCTGGTCAACTTAGGCATCCTGAGGCAATGTAGCAATTGCCTCATGTACACTGACAACCCACTTCTTTTAAGACACTCTACTACAAAATGCGAGAGGTGCAACTATATAAAAAAACTTTGAATCCAGGCTCCCTCGCTCAGCAGTCAGTTTGTCAGCACTCACATCTTAACACCTTCACTAACCACACAAACAACAACCACACAAACAACACATAACCCTACATATGCAGATATCCTCACAAAAAGCTACTCAAAGCACAGAGGCCTCCCAAACACAAGCGCACCACACAAAGTACACATGCAGACAAGCACAGAACACATAAAAGCACACATACCAGTGTCTCACCAGGTATGCCATTAAAGTGTAACAACAAAATCAAATGTCCTAGTCATAGATGATTCTATACTGAAACACACAGATGTGCCACTCACCAGGTTAGATAAGGAGAAGGTCAAGGATAGCTGTCTGTCTGGTGCCAGGATCTGAAACATCACACCTGCACTCAAGTCTCTCAACAATAAGTACTGTTATGTTAGTCCATGTTGGTGTGAACGACTTGAGGCATACTCTCTGGAATATATGAAGAGAGATGTGACTGAGCTCTCTGATTATGTGTCCCAGGCAGGGATGTCCCTACCCTTAGGCAGCATACTACCCTCAACTAGGATGATGACACAGTAGAAACAAAAGATGATTGAATTCAACATTGTCTTAGCTTCTGGTGTCACTCCAAGGGAATCCGGTTCCTGTCAGCCTAGAATAATATGGTCTGTAGACCTCAATGTTTTGCCAAAGATGGTCTTCACCTATCACCTCTGGGATTTTGGTTACTGCCTAAGACTCTTGTCTCCCCTATAGTGCTTTTTATAGGCAAAGTCACAAGAACAAAATTTCCAACATAAATACCTCAAAAACCAACATCAGGGTCATGCTGCTAAATACTAGGATTCTAAACTTAAGACTGCACTCACTGGAAGCTGCTCTCACCTTGGAGGATGTTGACATCTGTGCAGTCACAGAGACCTGGTTCAAAGCCGCCGAAACCACCTCGGACATATCTGGTTATAATGCCTTCCACTTTCTTAGGCCAGCAAACGAGAGTTGAAAATCTAAAGGATGAGGTGTATCAATATTTATCAAAGACAAATGCACATCCAGATTGGTTAGACTGAACAAGTCCCTTGAGCTACTCCAAGTACAACCTCCCATAAGCAGGACTCCTCTCCAAGTTACTGCCAGTTATAGGACCCCCTCCATGAACCAGGACATCCACAATGCCTACCTAGACTTGCTGGAGTCACTCAATATACCACTAAACACCCTGGTTTTGGGGGGCTTCAACTACCCATCAATAAATTGGGGCAAACTATACCTGTGCCAATGCACTTGCCCAGACATTTTTGAACTTTGTAAACTCAAATGCCCTGGACCAGTTAATTGTCACCCCCACAAGGGGTTCAAACATTCTGGACCTGGTGCTTACAATCATAGGTTATCATTGCACCACCCCATGTGTAGAGTCTTCCCTTGTGAGATTTGATCACAGGTCAGTCACAGTAGTAGTAACAGTCCCGTCTGAACCACCTCCAGCTGAAACAAGACTAAAAAGTTTCTCCAAAGCTAAGTACAACCTTTTAAGTGACAGCATAATTAGTTTCATAGCTCCTGCCCCTACTGAAGAGAAGGATACGTATGCCAGGATTTACACCAAAGCACTGTATAAACATCTACGCAATTGCATTGACTCAGCTGTACCCAACAGGATCAAAGTAAGTTCCTCACGAAAGAACAAACCTGCTTGGTAGACATCCGGCATAAACAGGTTATATAATAGGAAAAAGAAACTGCTGTCTAAAAGCAGTAAGGGATGGTCCCTTAACTCAAAGGACTCCCTCCTTGGCCTAAATAAGCAAATAAGATACCTAATAAAGAAATCTGAAACCAACTACGACTCTAATTTGGTCAACCTAGCTAAGGGTAACCATAAGGCATTCTTTGTCTGTGTCCAGAAACTCAAAGGAAAATACCAGATTTGTGCAGAACTTGTTGTAAATGGCACAACATATACTGAACCTGGGGATTTTGCAAACCTGCTGGTGGATAGGTTCAGTGAGAACTTCTCTCCCCATGTCTTTGCCCTATATACCACAAGATATCCCTCCTATGTACTGCCCTCCCTGTAATCTCTAAGGAACAGGCCCTTAATCCCCTTTCCAGGTCTAAAAACATGGCCTCTGTGAGCCTGGACAACATCCCTGGCTGTGTTCTAAATTGTTTAACGTAAGAGAGAGCTGCACCCCTGGGTACCCTCTTCATCCACAGCCTAAGCACTTGTTCTGTCCTTGCAGATTGGAAAACTGCTGCTGTCCTGGCCCTACACACGGCTGGTTCCTCCACTGACCCCAGAAACTATAGATCAATAAATCTGACCAATCTCATATACAAGGCCATGTGGAGAATCATCATGGATCTTATCAGTTAAGATATAGGCGACCTCCAAACACTAGACCCATCCCAGTTTGACATTGTCAAAGGGAGATCATGCCTATTGAACTTGGTGAACTTCTTCGAAACAGTCACCAAAACCCTGGATGAGGGTAAAACTGCACATATAGCCTATTTGGACTTCACAAAAGCCTTTGGCACTATTCCCCACTTGGGTATCATTGATAAGCTTACCCAACTGAATGTAAACCAGTGTATCGTTAGGTGGGTTGCAATCTGGCTGATCGACAGAACACACACTGCACACACAGTTAAAATAGGGGACTCTACATCCACCAACAGACCAGTAACCACTGGAGTTCCACAAGACTTGGTGCTGGGGCCACTATTGCTTGGAATATACTTTTCATAAGTACAGGCCAAAACAAAAAGGCATGTGGCTGACAAAGTTTGCAAATGATTGCAAGCTGGGCTCAGTCATAGAATTCTCTAGTGACATTGACACCCTTCAGGGGGTTCTTACTCAAACCAATGATTGGTGCCAAAGTCATGGACTCAAGTTAAATGTAAAAAAGTGCATCATCATCCCCTTTGGTAAGGGGGACATCCTATCAGGGAACCACATTAACAACAATACCTTAAGCACCCAATCCATGGTAAGGGATGTAGGTACACAGGTTGACAGCAACCTGTCCTTTGATCACCATGTTTCCTTAGTGGTAAAGAGAGCCTTATACATTGCCCATTGTATTAGTAAGGGCATTGTCTCCAGGAAAAAGGAGGTTGTAACCCCCCATACTCTTCCCTTATCAGACCAATAATAGAGTATAATGCCTCCTTTGGTATGTACCTCACCAGGCACCTACAGCAACTGGAGAGACCTCAGATGTACCTTACAAAGAAAATTCAAGGAGTTCAACACATACCTTATGTTGATGGACTAAAATCTCTGTCTCTATACTCTGTGTCATACAGACTACTCAGGAAGATCTCTGCTTTGTATATAAGGCAACCTCAGATCCTGCCTTGATGGAAATGCTGCACATTGCCAAGTCAAGTGGCACTCACACTCACGCTAACAACCTTAACATGAAATGCAACATCAGCAGGACTTGCTGGACAGACAGATTCATCAACCAAAGGCTTCCCCTAATATGGAACAAGCTGCCAGTCCAAGTGAAACAGAGCCTCTCACTGACCCCTTTTAAGTGAAATCTAGATGATTGGATGGGTAGCCATAAATTCATCCCAGGGGTCCCAACAGTGTCCCTTCTAGACAGGGGTAGATGTTGAGTTTGGTCTGCTAATAGCATCAATACAAGAGAGAAATGGGATAAAACTTGGCTAGGCTTGTAAGGCCCTCAGGGCCATTAGCCTAGTAACCTCCTATGATCTTATAAAACACAGGGCCTACAAACCATGCCATGATGTATGTTGATAGACTGAAAGCCATGTCACTGTAATGTGTATCGTATAGGATGAGATGACTTCTGCCTGGCTTCCAGGCCAGTCTCTGACCCTGCCCTAGTGGGAATAGCACACATCCACAAATCAGATATAGCTGATGGCATCAGCAGTGTCTGGTGAGGAGAATATGTTAATAACAGTGTCCCACATGCTGGTGTAAAAGGCTCTGTCTAATGTCAAGCAAGAGCACAAATGCACACACCTCCAGTTGACTGCAGTGAGAATAGAACCCCTGCATATCTAAGCACACAGGCTACAGAACGCTGTCCTTAAGGCAAGTGCCACAGCTCAAGTCTGACTTGGAGAGTCTCAGACAATACTTTCTAGCTGATGACAGCAGTGTCTGGTGAGGAGAATATGGTAAGAACAGTGTCCCACATGCTCATGTAAAAGGCTGTCTTTAATGTCAAGGAAGACCTCAAACACACATAGTCCCAGTTGACTGAAGTGAGAATAAAACCTCTACCTAAGTACACAGACTACAGAACCCTGTCCTTAAGGCAAGTGCCACAGTTCAAGTCTGACTTGGAGTGTCTCAAACAGCAATTTCTAGCTGAGCAGCAGTGTCTAGTGAGGAGAATATGGTAAGAACATTATCTCACATGCTGGTGTTAAAGGCTTTCTCTAATGTCAAGCAAAAGCACAAGCACACACTCATTAAATGTCGTGAGAATACAACCCCTACCTAAGTACTATACAGACTACAGACCTCAGTACAGTATGCAAGTGCCATAACACAAGTTTGACTTTTAACTGACTGCAGGACAACTTATAGTGGATGACATCAGTAGGGCATGTTGGAGAGTAGATGTTGGGAGGCCTGCATGAATTGGATGTATATGTATGTACAAGTGTCAAAATACTGTCAGTTGATGGGACTGGAGTAGTAAAGTAAAGTTCTGTAAAATCTTACCATAACGGCAGATGTTCTTACCATCATTGCTGCAGAATTCTTAATGATATGGGATTCCTTGTCATGGAAGCCCGGCATCCAGTCAGTCTTCCAAAGACTTCTAAATTTAAAAGATATGCCAAACATCACCTTACGCTTCCTGCATAATGTAGGCATAAAGGTGATGTTCAGGCTTACCAACAACAGAACTGATTTCCCCAGGAGGAATGCCAGTCCAAGAAACCCAATAGGTAACATGTACATCCAGGATGGTAGGGGATGGAGTGAGGGAGGGAGGGAATACTCCAGCAGTGAAGGGAAAGACATGTACCATTATGGTGAGATTTTTACACAACTCTACTATGTCCTTACATTCACTGCTGCAGTATTTTTAATGTTATGGGAGAGTGCCAAAGCTCAGGAGGAAACTTGGGAGGAGGAAAGGGCAGAAGAGTCCCCTAAAAATCCATGAAGAACTGAACTAGCAAAACCAGTCATAGCTCTGGAGATACCATCCAACTTGTAGTGCTTGGTAAAGGTATGCACAGAAGTTTGGGTAGCTTCTTCAAGAATAGAATTAGTATCTAAGCCTTTGAGAAAAGCACCAGAAGAAGCCACAGCTCTAGTAGAATGAGCCTTAACTGAAAAAGAAAGACTCTTGCCATGAAAAGTGTGACAAAAGGAAATAGTCTTAGAAATCCAGGAAGAAATAGGTTGCTTGAATACAGCAAGCTGCAAAGATGTAGGATGAAAAGAAACAAATAACTGATCAGATTTTCTAATAGTGTTAGCCATATTCAAATAAATTCTAAGTTGCCTATGCATGTGCAATGTATGCAGCACCTTTTAACTGTCAGTTTGCGGAAAGGGGGAAAAATAGGCAGATTAATAGACTAAGTGATAGCTCATTAACCACCTTCGGCATAAAACAAGAGTTAGTGCTCAAGGACACTCTATCCTCATGAAAAATCAAAAAAGGAGGACAAGCCATAAGAGTTTGCAACTCACACACCAATCTGGCAGAAGTAAATACTAACAAAAGAACAGTATTCCAGGAACAATGTTGCAAGGAAGCTGAAACAGCAGGCTCAAAAGGAGCCCGAGCGAACTTCTCCAAAACAAAATTAGGATCCCAGGGAGGAAGAACAGTCTTCCTAGGAGATGTTCATTGGGGACCTACAGACACTAGATCCTACCCAATTTGGCTTTGTCAAGGGTAGATCCTGCCTTTTGAACCTGGTCGACTTCTTCAAAACAGTCGCCAAGGCCATAGATGAAGGGAAGGTAGTCCACACAGCCTATCTGGACCTCGCAAAGGCATTTGACACAATACCCCATTCGGGCATCATAGATAAACTATCCAGCCTAAATATAAACCCCTATGTCACAAGATGGGTCGCAAACTGGCTCAAAGACAGAACCCACAGAGTCAGAGTTGCTGGAGACATGTCAGACTTGAAACCGGTCAAAAGTGGCATCCCACAAGGTTCTGTCCTGGGACCTCTCTTGTTCGGTATTTACTTTTCTGAGGTACAGGCCAACATGGGAGGACTATGGCTCAACAAGTTCGCAGATGACTGCAAACTGGGCGCCATACTCGACTCTCCAGCTGACACAAACATCCTTCAAAAAGGTCTCGCAGAGACGGATAACTGGTGCCAGAGCCATGGTCTAAAGCTAAATGCCAAAAAGTGTATAGTCATACCCTTTGGCAAAAACAATGTGCCCACAAATTACCACATAGGTGGTAACCCATTAAGTACAGAGAAAGTAATTAGGGATCTGGGGACTCAAATTGATAGCAATCTCTCCTTTGACAACCACATTGCCAAAGTGGTTAGAAAGACCTTCTACATAGCCCACCTCATCATGAAAGGATTCACATCTAGATCAAGAGACGTAATCTTGCTCCTTTATTCGTCCCTCATCAGGCCCATCATAGAATACAATGCCCCCTTTGGGATGTACCTTACCCGACACCTGCAGCAATTAGAAAGACCCCAAAAGTACCTCACCAGGAGGATCAAGGGACTCAAACAGATGCCATATGCTGCTCGGTTAAAAAAAACTCCAGCTCTACTCAGTTGCATACCGCCTACTTCGAGGTGATCTATGCCTGACATATAAAGCTATGTCCAACCCAGAATTAATGGACATGCTCCACCTCAGTAAATCTAAATCCCTTAGAGCCACGCGCTCGAGGGACTTGAACATCAGCAAAGAAATAAATAGAACATGCTGGAGGGACAGATTCATAACCCAGAGGCTCCCTTCGCTCTGGAATAGAATTCCAATTCATGTTAGGCAGAGCACCTCACTGACTCTCTTCAAGAAGAATCTTGATGAGTGGATGGGGGATCGTAGCTTTGTCCAGGGGATTACTTCCGTGTCACTATTAGATAGAGGCACAGTAAACTAAACTTTAAAAAGGGCACAGTATACTCAAATCAAGGGGTGGCGTAAGCCAAACACAATCAGGCTAGGCTTATAAATGCCCCAGGGCAGATAGCCTAGTATGAACCTGTGAACCTATGTAATATTAAGGATGCCGTTAAGAAATTGTTTCACCTGAAATCTAGCAGCAAAAGGAGGAGAAAAAGGCAGACAAGTAGAGGTAGCTGATAAGTGGGCCTTAATATAAGAATTGGCCAAAGCAGCATTGAGTAACTCACACAAATAAGAGAGAACCAACTGCACATCCACGATATGTGGGTCCAGGTTATGAGAGAGACACCAAAAAGAAAACCTCTTCCATTTGGATAAGTTGGATTTTCTAGTCGTAGGTTTTGTACCCTCCTGCAAGACTTGCAACACGTCCACAGGAAAAAAGGTGTCTATGGGGAATCAAAATCCTATCACCCACAGTGTCATTTGAAGTGTGGACAGGTGGGGATGGATATGAAATCCCCTGTCTTTTGTGATTAGATCCACCCTGTGAGGTAAGTTGTGATGACTGCCCCTGGCTCGATGTAGAGGAAGGAGAGAGAGAGGGAAACAGTGCTGTTGTGGCCAAAAGGGAGTCACCAATAAGATTTTGGGAGCATCCTGTTGAATTTTGAACAGGACTTTCAGAATGAGAGGAAGGGGAGGGAATGCATAAAGAAACATCCCGTTCCAAGAGAAGGAGAGGGCATCCACCTTCCATACCAGAGGACCTGGGACTGTGGCACAAAATAGAGGAAGTTATTTGTTCAGAGGGGAGATAAAAAGATCCACTTGAGGAGTATCCCCCCCCGATGGATAATGTCCAAAAACACATCCCTGTGAAGCATCTATTCATGGGACTGAGTTAAGGACCTGCTCGGAGTGTCTGCCACAATGTTCTGACTGGAAAACTGCCTGAAGAGTCACTTGACACTTGACAGCAAGATTCCATACCAAAAGTGCCAGCTGGTAAAGGAAATAAGATTTCTTCCCTCCCTACTTGTTGATATACCACATCACTGTGGTATTGTCTGTGAATACCTTGAGATGCTGTGGATAAAGGAGAGACCAAAAGGCAACTGAAGAGCCAGCAGAAGAGCTCTCATCTCTTTGACATTGATGTGCTTCTTCTGCTGACAAGACGGCCACACCCCTGTACGTTTAGGAGCCAAAAGTCGGCTCCCATCCCATGTCTGAGGCGTCCGTGAACAATTCCTGAGAGGGAAAAGGGGGGTGAAAAGGGATTCATGGATTCAGAGACAACTGCTGAATCCAACAGAGAAGTTCCTGTCTGAGGCAAAGAAGAAGAACTACAAATTAATGAGGATGAGCATGTTGAAGCCACACTGACTTCTGAAACCACTGAAACTTTTTGATATGAAGTTTGGCAAAAGGAAGCATCAGAATGGTGGATGCCATGAAATCCAGAACTCTCAGAAACTCTATGGCGGTAATGAAAGCCAGAAGAAGAAGAGCATGAAAGAAAGAAATGAGAGTTAAGGCCTTTGGAAGGGGCCGGGATGCAAACATTGGCACTGTCTGAATCCTGCAACCCAGAAAAATATGATCCTGAGAAGGAGTCAGAGAAGACTTTTTGTAGTGAACTCCAGGCTCTGAAGAAGGGATACGGCAAAATGAGGATTTTGCAAAAGGGTCTCTGGGGAAGACACCTGAATCAACAGGTCATCCATGTAAGGAAATATTTGGATCCATTGAAGTCTGCAAAAGGCAATCACAAGAGCAAGGCATTTGGTGAATACCCATGGGGCAGTAGAAAGGCCAAAGGGCAAAGCAGAGAACTGAAAATGCCAGGAAGCAGCAGAGAGAAAAGCAAAAACTTCCTGAAAAGAGGATGGACCGGAATATGGGGATAAGCATCATGTAGGCCTGAGGGAGCAAGAGAGGAAACTGATTCTGAAAGGACAACACCCTAAAGGAAAGTACCTTTAGAAAAGTGTTCAGATGAGAGAGGTCTAGAATAGGTCTCCCAAGTGCCTTCTTTTCTGGGCACTAGAAACAATTGGGAGTAGGACCCTTTCCCCCTCTGGGACACAGGCACCTCTTGAATAGTACCCTGAGACAAGAGATCTTGAAGAACCTTGGGTAAAAATGGAAGATGTTCCCAATGATGCTGAGGAATGCCCATAAAAGGAGGATGGGATTTCCACACCGTGAAGTACCATGTCCCTCTGGGACACAGGCACCTCTTGAATAGTTCCCTGAGACAAGAGATCTTGAAGAACCTTGGGTAAAAAGGGAAGATCTTCCCGATGATGCTGAGGAGTGCCCATAAAAGGAGTATGGGATTTCCACACCATGAAGTACCATGGATGAATGATCGACAGAAACCAAGAATCCTGAGTGATCTGAAGCCAAACCAGAAGAGAAAGAAGAATGTGGCTGGAAAGGAATGGATAATCACACAGCACAGGTTTGTCTAGAAAGGAAGGCATTGGATTCCCCAAACATTGAGTAGCTTTAGCAGGAGGAGTCCATTTGCCACTCTTCTTACCTTTAGTAGAAGAACAGGATTCTCTGACATTTAGGCAAAGGAGAAACAAGCATGTTTAAGTTGCCGTAAGGCCTCATCCTTTTCCTAAATGGATTTAAACAAACCAGCAGCAGCTTCCTCAAACAAATGTTTAGAATCCAGAGGAGCATCCATCAACTTAGCTTTAATATCAGGTAGAGGTTGAAGCCTCAGCCGAGAATACCTCCTCATAACTGAACCAAAAAGAGCAGCCCTAGAAGAGCCATCCACCGCATCATAACTACATTTAACAGATTGATGAACAACTTGAAACGAAGTCGCTAGCAAGGAAAGAACAGAAGTTTTACCCTCAGAGTCTGCAAAATCAGAAATAAGTTGACAGGCCTGAGAAAGAAGAGTCAACATATATCCAGACAAATGGGTCTGATAATTAATAGCCCTAAAAGCTAGGGTAGCAGAAATGTAAATCTTTTTGCCCAGCCTCTCCATAGTTCTGCTGTCCTTGTCAGAAGGCAATAACTTGGGTGAAGGAAGCAATTGAGATGACTAATCAGAGACATTTAAATAAAAAAGAACATTCCTTAGGAACCCTATAAAACCTATCAGGCTCCTTGGGAGCAGGAGGAAGTGAATCAGGCTCCGGACAGGCATTGGAGAAAGCATCCAGTAAAGCAGCCAGGACAAGAGAAATATCTGCAGATTTATGAGAGTCCAGCTGCAACAACTCATAGTACCTGTTATGCATATCAGAGACCTGAGTACAATCCCTCTTAAAAAAATCTATCATCCTGGAGAGTATGTCCCCAAAGGAAATTTCCTTCATAAGAACATCAGGACTAATAGATTCCTCCTCGTCTGACCCATAGTCCAAAGGAGTAGGAATTTGAGTAGAATAAGTTAGGGTTTAATCAGCAGAATCTGACTCATCCTCAGAAAAATTCTGTCTCTAGGCCTGTTAAGAGGAGTAGAGAACCAAGGAGAAGCAGGAACTGAAACCCCATGAATAGGCCTTAAGGACATTAAAGCAGAAAATAACCCCTGAGTAAAAGCCTGCCATTCACTTTGTGGATCACTAGGAACAGAAGAAACATGTTTAATTTTTTGTTTCTTTTTTAAGGGAATGTCTTGAGAAGGCATATTCCAAACACCAAAGAATAATCAAATAAAAAAAAAAACACATAAAATTCAGCTTTGCCACATGGATCTGCATTATAACTTTATTCTGGTACCTCGGCTTATCAGCTTCTCAGGAATAATTTATTAGTACAAACAGATCCAATTTAAACACAAAAAAGTGCCATATCCATCAATTATACAATCAATAAATAAACCAATTAACAATTAAATAACCATCTTTTGACATCTTTATAACATCCTTTCATAAAAAAACTTTCATTTTTATTTAATTTTATTCTTTATTACACAGATCAATATATATTTATTATACAAAGCCTACCAAAATGTAAAAATATTCCTATAAAGTTAAATTATTATCCAGATTCGTTCCCCTAGGATAAAGTGTCCCGTAATTAATGATCATCCTGCATTCCAATCTAAAACTACCCCCTCTATCCAAAAATGGCCGGACCAATACACTAAAAAACAAAGTGTTCCCTGATCCCAAATGGTTGGCTTTTGGACTGTTTGCATTTTGTCTGCTAATGCTACCCAAATTTTCCATTATTCTAACTTTCACTTTTCTCTTAGTTTGTCCAATATATCATCTAATATTTTTTCATGCACACCCTATAATATAAACAATCCTTAGGGAGATACAACTAAAGAGTTCCCTGGATCTGTAATTCCTACCATTGATCTTCCATCCATTTAAATTTTTTTACCGTATGACATACTGAACAGTACAAGCATATGTCCCCACTCTACCACCTTGTCTATTGTCCTATCTCCACTCAACATCTCTTTTAAATTGTTATATATAATATATATAGATAGTATGAAAAGGTGATATGTTTAGGAAATAAATGTCCTATCGTCAGGTCCTCACATACCATATACCAAGATTATCTGACTATCCTTTCCCTAATTACTGAAAATGGAGAAAATTTTGTCACAAAAAGTAATTTATCTTCTTCATTCTTAAGTCTCAGAGCCTTCCCATGACTTCCACAAAATCCACCACAATATTTTTTGTAAGATCTCATCATTTCTCAAAACCTTAGTCCTAGCTTCCAACAGAATGGGTTCAGAATAACCACGTGCAACCAATCTGTTCTGAACCTCATTCAAATACACATCCCTCAACATCACATCTGATGTATTGTGGTAAATTCTCCTAAATTCCCTATAGGCTAATGATCTAATCAAATGGGGAGGATGCATACTATCTGCATGTAAAAAAAATTAAAGACGTAAATTTCCTATAGAGTCTAAACTGGACCCTATAGTCACTACCTACATAAAGTTCTACATCCAAAAATGTCATAGTTTCCACACAAACAGTATGTGAATCATAAACCATGAATAGTATTATTAATATGATCCATAAATTCTAAAAAATCTTTTCTGTTCACCTTTGCATACAAAAATCAAATCATCAATAAATCTTTTATAGTATACTACATTGTTTGAAAAGTACCCATTACAATATATACATTGCCTTTCAAATTCCCCCATGTAAATAATAACTTAAGTTGGGGCATATGAAGTCCCCATTACTGTTCCTCATTTTTGTAGGAAGATTTTTTCCCCCATCTAAGATAATTATGGGTGAGGCAACGCTCCAATATGGACAATAAATAAGAAGTTCAAGGTCCTTCCCCCATTTTCTTACCCATTGCTTCCAATCCCCACCAAGTTTTGATATTAGTGTACAAAGCACTAACACTGACAGTGGCCCAAAAGTAATACTTCTGCATTTCTAACATTTTTAAGCTCTTAAACAATTCACCTGTATTTTTAATGTGGGAAGGAACTTTTGAGAAATATGTTTTAAAATGAAAATCCAAAAACTTCCCCACATTTTCTAAGTAAGAGCCTATTCCTGATATCATAGGCCTACCTGGGGGTTGGACAGATTTTTATGAATTTTGGGGATGGCTTAAAATTTTGGATCCTGAGGTTCCTTAACAAGCAATTTCTTCACATCTTTTCCTTCAAAGAAAAACAAGCCTTTCCCCTCTTTCTAACAGTTCACACAACTCTAAATTAAATTGTTTTACTGGGTTGTTAACAAGTTCAACATAATTGTCACTATCACAAATCAACTGATTTGTCATTTCATCATACTGTTCTCTATTCATAATAACCCAGTTACTACCCTTATCAGCCTCTTTAAAAAACATATTCATTCAGCTGTGAACGTACTTCTTGTAAATCTTTCCATTCATCTTTTGTGAGACATATAATGTTTTGTCAATTGCCGCTACAGCTACTCTATATTCAATTGCAGTTATATTCACCCTTTATCTCTGCATCTAATTCTGTGTATATTATATATACCATGCTTGACATTCATGATTATAATTGTCTATAAACTTGTATATTGTATTGTATTGTTAATGGAGCTTTTCTCCCCGGGCCTCCACTGAAAACAGGCTCTTCTTGACCCTGTGGACTTCCCTGGTCATCAAACTGAATTAATTAATTAATTAATTAATTAATTAATTAATTAATTAATTCGATTTCTTTCCTGATTTCAAAAAAGTATAAAACCCATGTTCAACTTTTTTATACAACATACCTTCAAACATATTGATGACCAAAGAATTTTTTGGTGGCATAAAATTACTATTTAGAGAGAACACAGGGACCCATAGACAACCATAACCAGTATGGAACCCTTCATACTGTTCAGTATTAACAAAATCTTATGTTTGCACTTCACCAACATCAATTTCCCCTTCATCCATTAACTCTAAAAATAAATCAGTTTCATGTATACTCAAATTCAATAAAGTATCATCATTACATTCATTACTCACATTATTAATCTCATTTTTATCCTGAAAAATACCTTTAAATACAATTTCTGGCAGAAACATTTCACATCCAATATTACATCTCCCAGATATGGAATTTTAGTTTGGACGAACTTTGCCCCTTTTAATAATGCATTTTTGACATTCTCCGACAAACACATATTACATAAATTAATAATTTGTAACTGTTCAAAAGTCTGTTCAGAAAAAGTCGCTATATCATGTGTAGGAAAACATACCTGAAAGTCCGCAAAGCTGGCAATATTCCTTATCTTTTGTTGTACCTCCCTCTACCTTTACTGTTGTAGTTGCATGGTTGCCTGGACTTGGGGGATTGCAGAGGATTCACTGAGTTTTTTTCAGGGTTAGCCACTTCCACTATTTGCATGTCCTCAAATGACATGCTTTGTTTGCTAGAGTACATCTCTCCCGAAGAGACTGACGAGTCATGTTTTTCCCTGGGCCCTGAAGCGCTTCCTCTGACCTTCGATCTGTCGAGATGCCCTTTCCGTTGCCAGGAGTACATTGCATTATTCTCAAAATCCCTGATGTCCCAATTTAATTTCTTCTTTTTATGCTCCAAAACATTATTCTCTGCTTGCTGCACCTTAACTTTAATGTTATTCCTGGTTTCTTTATATTTAACCTCGGATGCCTCACACATTAAGGCATCCTGTATCTCCATGATCTCTTTACACAATTTATCAACTGTCCTCAAGTTTAATCAAGATCTGGAGCCAAGTTAAAGTATGGTTAAGGGCAACCTGTCTCCATTCATCCAAAAAAATCACTCTGTTCTACAGTAAAATCCCCAGCAAGTAAATGGTCAGTCCGCAGACCTCTCGGGGTAATGTTCAAAGACACATATTTTTCTAACAACTTAATATCATTAAAAACAGTCACCTCCTTCAACATTAACTGCTCCAAGTGATTAAATCTCTCAGTCAGGCCATCTTCACTGGTCAGAAGCCACAGATCCCTAGAGGATAGCTTTTGTTCCCTTTCTCACAGGATATCCATAAAAAGCACTCTTTCTGAGGTCCCTCTCATGACTGGAACCTCCATTAAGGCAGAAGCAAAACTGGAAGACATATTCCGAACACCAAACAAGAATCAAATTGAAAAAACACATAAAATTCAGCTTAACCACATGGATCTGTATTATAACTTTATTCTGGTGCCTCAGCCTATCGCCTTCTCAGGAATAATTTATTAGTGCAAACTGATCCAGTTTATACAATAAAAAAAGTGCCACATCCATCAATTACAGAATCAATCAATAAACCAATTAACAATTAATAACCATCTTTCGACATCTTTATAACATCCTATCATAAAAAAACTTTTATTTTTATTTAATTTTATTCATTACACAGATCAATACATATTTATTATACAAAGTCTACCAAAATGTAAAAAATTCCTATAAGGTTAAATTATTATCCAAATTCATTCCCCTAGGATAATGTGTCCTATAATTAATGATCATCCTGCTTTCCAATCTGTTAAGTTCTTCTCTAAAACTACCACATCTGTCCAAAAATGGTCAGGCCAATATACTAAAAACAAAGTGTTCCCTGATCCCCCATGTGCATACATAAAATGGTTGTCTATTGGACTGTTTGCGTTTTGTCTCCTAATGTCACCCATATGTTTCATTATTCTAATCTTCACTTTTCTCTTAGTTTGTCCAGTATACCAGCTAATATTTTGGCATCCACACCCAATAATATAAACAACCCCTAGGGAGTTACAACTAAAGAGTTCCCTGGCTCTGCAAGTCATACCATTGATCTTCCATCCATTTAATTTTTTTTACCCTATCACATACTGAACAGTTACCACAAGCATATGTCCCCACTCTACCACCTCGTCTATCTCTTTTCCCATATTCAGTCAGCATTTCTTTTAAATTGTTATATCTACTGTATGAAAAGGTGATATGTTTAGGAAATAATTGTCCTATTGTCAGGTCATCACATACCACATACCAAGATTCTCTGACTATCCTTTCCATAATTACTGAAAATGGAGAAAATTTTGTCACAAAAAAAAAATTAATCTCTCCATTCCTAAATTTCACTTCCTTCCCATGACTTCCACAAAATCTACCACAATATTTTTCATAAGACCTCTTATAATTTCTCAAAACCTTATTCCTAGTTTCCAACAGAATGGATTCAGAATAACCACATAGAACCAATCTGTTCCGAATCTCATTCAAATACAAATCCCTCAACATCTCATCTAATGTACTGTGGTAAATTCTCCTAAATTCCCCACAGGGTAACAATCTGATCAAATGGGGAGGATGTATAATATCTACATGTAAAAATGTTTTGTGCATAAATTGGATCAATTTGTACTAATAAATTATTCCTGAGAAGGCAATAAGCTGAAGTACCGGAATAAAGTTATAATGCAGCTCTATATGATGAAGCTGAATTTTGTGTTTTTTTCAAAATGTCCTGAGAAGGCTCAGATCCAGGTCGACAGTCGAGAACCATAGCAGGAACCTCTTCCCCACTAAAAAGTGAGGAACTCCCTTAGGCCCCTCAGAAATAAAATCAACCGTGGTTCCCTCTGAACATCCAAGATGGAAGCCTGCAAAGCCTCTTTGGACATGCTGTCAGCCGTATCCTCACCGACCTCCAACACGTTTGCTGCAGAGAAATCTGACAACACAGCCAAGCAAGACTCTCGGTTCATAACGACCTTGGGAGAAACAGCTGGCATAGGCTGGACAGCGAAAGATTCTGGTTGTACCTTTTTCTCCTTCTTCTTCCCTAACAGCTGAATCTCAGAGTGGGACATTCCTTCCACAGTATCTTTAGCGAGTAGCTTAAGATGCTTGTTCTCAAGATACAAGAAAAGGGAAGAAAGTATACTGCAAAGCTGGCAAATAGAACATGACATATGGTCATGAGAAGCACCTAAGCAAAAAAGACACTTATTGTGGCAGTCTCAATTGGGAATCTGTCTCCTACACTGGCATTTACCCTTCCTGGTTGACATTAACCTCAAAGAACACACAAAAATGAGAAAAAACAAAATCCCCAGTGGGGCATTTATCTTGCAAAAACAGCAAACAGGCATAGGAAGTCAGTGGAGAATGAAAATGTGTTCAACTGGCAGAAAATAGAGGAAGGTAAACAGACCGATAGTGTAAAAGATATGTTCAGAGTGGCGGCAAAGAAGTTCTGTTTTTGGTAAGCCTGAATGTCACCTTTATGCCTTAGTTTACACAGGGAGCATATGGTGATGTTTGGCATACCTTTTAAATTCAGAAGTCTTTGGAAGACTGGCTGCACATCAGGCTTCCACAGGAGGAATCACATATCTTTAAGAATACTGCAGCAGTGAATGTAAGGACATCTGTAAGATACATAATTATTCTCTTCTGGCTAGACATACTCACACACTTCTGCAATGGGAACAGAACCCCTACCTATCTAAGTTCACAGATTACAGAGCTCAGTACTTTACACAAGTGCCACAGCACAAGTCTGACTTTTACAACACTTCAGGAAAACTTATAGTGGGTGACATCAGCAAAGCAGGTTGGAGAGAAGATGTTGGGAGGCCTGCATAGCTTCATAGCTTAATAGGTTCATAGGAGGTTACGAGGCTAATGGCCTTAGGGCCTTTAGAAGCCTAGCCACAAAACACAAGTATCCCTATTGAACATAGTTAGGTAGTTGTTAGCAGAGCGATTTTGTGATCAGCACCAACCGCCCCTGTCCATGAGGGACACAGGTGGCACCCCTGGGGGTGAGTTTATAATCACCCAAGGTTATGCTTGAATAGGGTCATTGAGGAGCACTGCTTCGCATGCAGTGGGAGCCTATTACAGAGGAGTGGCAGTCGTTGGCAGATATTTCTGTCTCTCCAGCATGTTGTGTTTATTTCACAGGGTAGGTGAGATCCCTAGAGCAAGTTATTATTGTCCCATTTGATTTGCAGATGTCTAACATTTCCAGTAGGGCAGGGTCTGAGACTGCTCTGTAGGCTAGGCATGGGTCACCTCTCAGCAGCCTGTATGATGCTGAATACAGTGACAGGTCTTCCAGTCTTTCCATGTATGTCATGTTTTGGAGGCCCTGGATTCTCCCAGTCACAAACCTCTGTGTTTTGTCCAGTTACTGCAGGTGTCTGGTGAGGTACATACAGAAGAGAGCTTTGTATGCAATTAGTGGTCTGATAAAGGTCGCTTACATAGGAGCTATGACCTCTCTGGTCTTAGATGTGATGCCCTTATTTATGAGGTGCACAATGTAGAATGTGTGTCTCTCCACTTTGGATACATAGTGATTGACATTTAGATTGCTGTCAGCATGTGTTCTGAAGTCTTGCAACACTGAGTTTGAGCTTAGAGGGGTGCTATGTATATCATAATTAGCAGGGGTACTTCTTTGCCAAAGGGGACAATTAGGCTTTTTGCTTTAAAATTCAGACTGAGAGTTTGGCACCACTCATTTTTCTGTGTCAGCCCTTTCTGTAATATGTTAACATTTATGGGGAACTCTATATGACTGCACCCAGTTGACAGTCATCTGCAAACTTGGTAAGCCACATGCCATCCACCTTCACCTGGACTTCAGAGAAATAGTTTCCAAACAGTTGAGGGCCAAGCACAGATCCTTGTGGTATTCCACTGGTAGGTGGTCTAGTGGTTGAGGTGGAATCCCCAACTTTGACAGTGTGCATTCTGCTGGTGAGTCAGTTGGTTATTCATCTAACAATGTATGGGTTAATCCCCAGACGGGAGATTTTCTCTGTGATACCCGAATAGGGGATTGTGTCAAAGGCCTTGGATAAATCAAAGTAAGCCATACGTCCTGTTATCCCTCATCCAAGGTTTTGGGGTCATTATCAAAGAAATCCAGTAGGTTTAATTAGCAAGATCTACCCTTGACAAAACCAAAACTGGTTGGGTCAAGGGGGTAGAAGGTCACCTGTGTCCCTGTGGATCAGGTCCATGATGATTCAGATTATCATGGACCTCATTAACAAGGACATTGGCAACCTCCAAACACTTAATCCCACACAGTTTGTCTTCATCAAGGGGAGGTTATGTCTGTTATATTTGGTGAACTTCTTTGAGACAGTCACCAAAGCCAGGGACAAGGGGAAGATGGTGCACACCACCTACCTTGACCTGACCAAAGCCTTTGACACTATTCCCCAATTGGGCATAATAGATAAACTTTCTCAATGAGGCATCAATCCATATGTTACCAGATGGGTAGCAAACTGGCTCACTGATAGAACCCACCTAGTCAAAATAGAGGGAAGCCACCTCAAGCAGTAGATCCATAACGAGCAGCGTACCCCAGGGCTCAGTCTTGGGGCCTTTGTTATTTGGGATATACTTTTCTGTGGTGCAGGCCAAAACCAGTGGGCTATGGCTGACCAAGTTTACAGATGACTGCAAGCTGAGCACTGTCATCAGTTCCCCTAGTGATGTGGACATTCTCCAAGAGGGTCTCAGCCAAACAGATAACTGGTCCCAGAAACATAGCCTTAAGCTGAATACCAAAAAATGCATCATCATCCCCTTTGGGGAGAGTGACATCCCCACAAATTATCACATTAATAACAATGTCCTAAGCATGCAATCAGTCGTGAGGGATTTTGGCACCCAGGTTGATAACAACCTGACTTTTGGCCACCATGTTGCTTCCGTTGTATGGAAAGCTTTCTACATGGCCCACCTCATAAGTAAGGGTATCTCATCCAGGTACAAGGGAAGTCATAATATCCCTGTATTCTTCCCTTATAAGGCCCAATATTTAATACAATGCCCCTTTCGGCATGTACCTCTCAAAGCATATGCAGCAGCTGGAGAGATCACAGAGGTTACTCACCGGGAGAATCCAGGGCCTCAAACATCTGCCATACAGAGATAGGCTAAAAGCCCTGTCATTCTACTCAGTTTCATACAGACTTCTCAGGGGTATTGAGAAAAAACACCGTAGCACTGGATGTAACACAGCAGAATATCCAATTTATTGTAAGTAAGCACTTTCAAGGGTTCACTTCTTCATCAGACTTAGATAAAAATGACTTAAAACAACCAGATTAAATAGTATTCCAATTAACATTAATTACTTCAATTAAAAACAATTAAATTATTTAATGCCATACTTAACATTTTTAAAAACATCACAGCATACGTAAACTAAAAACTAGTGTCTCAACTGTCTTGCTTTCAGGAAAGCTTTAATGGAGACCATATTATTCAAACCAGGTGCTTTATCATAAACCATTTTTGTTCAGCCGCCTCAACAATATTCCTCATATCACCTTCCCTTTTTCTGACTGCAGGTATTTCCAAGACCAGAAACTTAAACATATGCTCACTACCTGCATTCTTGATGTGCATGGCCAAGGCACTACTTTCCTTTTTATTTCTTATATCCCTCATATGTTCAAGTATCCTGCTTTGAACTGTCAATTAGCCATGCCAATATAATATGAAAAACATTTGACACAATAACTCAGATATATTACATTGACTGTTTTACAGTCAGCATAGTGAGAAAGGTCTATTCTGAAGCCTAGCTTAGGGTGTACAAAGTTAGTACCTGTGTGTATATATGCACAGGCAGTACAACTCCTGCATGTATATGTGCCTACTCTATCTGATCTAAGAGTAGTCCTATTTAAACTAGATTTATAACAAAAATGGTTCTTTAGGGTCTTATTATTTCGAAAGCTAAACTTAGGTTTGTCTCCTACTATCTCCTTCAACCCATCTAAAGTAAAGAGTATATTCCAGTTCTTATTAATGACATCGCAGATCATATTTATATTACTAGCATATGTGAAAGTTATTCTCAAATCATAACTACTCTCATTAGTGATCTGTCGTAGCATCTCACTACTCGCAAGGTATTTGCAACTGCTTATTGATTTTTTCGCCCACAAGAGGAAGAGTTAATGTCTGAAATCAACAGGCTACAGAATGATATATATGATAATTTCACCAACTGTGTTAGATGATAAGATGGATACTCTGTATGAGAACATTCAGAACTATGAGAAAAGGTTGCAAGTAACCAAAGTCAGAAAGTTGCAGAGAGACTTTGGTGACTTCAGGAATGGCAATGTTTTCTCATGGAATAGAAGCAGGAATGATACACGCCCTATACGTCATGAGGGTGTGGTTGCTGAGACTACCAGTGGCTGAACAAAAATGGATTATGTTACTGCACACTGATAAAGCACCTGGTTTGAATAATATGGTCTCCATTAAACCTTTCCTGAAAGCAAGACAGTTGAGACACTAGTTTTTCATTTATGTATGCTGTGATGTGTTAAAAATTTTAAGTATGGCTTTAAATAATTTAATCGTTTTTAATTGAAGTAATTAATGTTAATTGGAATACTATTTAATGTGGTTGTTTTAAGTCAGTTTTATCTAAGTCTGATGAAGAGGTGAACCCTTGAAAGCGCTTACTTACAATATTCTGCTGTGTTACATCCAGTGCTACAGTGTTTTTTCCCATTTGCTTCTTTTTGCTCTGGCTGTTTTATTGCCTGAGGCTATATTCTTTGTTTATATTCTCAGGGGTGATGTCTGTCTAGCATGCAAAGCAATCTCAGACCCCGCCTTGATGGGACTGCTGCATATCCGCAAGTCAAGCTCCACTCGAGTAATCTGCATGTGCGACCTCAACCTGGTCTATAACATCAGTAGGACTTGTTGATGGGACAGATTTGTGTCCCAGAGACTCCCTCATCTGTGGAATAGACTCCCTCTCCACGTCAAGCAGAGTACCTCATTATCCCTTTTTAAGATCAAACTGGATGAGAAACAGAAACTACACCACTGGGATTCCACCTGTGTCCCTGCTGCAGAGGGGCATTGGGTGCTGACTTATCTAAGCATGGGCTAAACTCTTGGCTAGACATATAAGGGCCTCAGGGCCAATAGCCTAGTAGCTTCCTATGATCCTATGATGCTATTCCTTCCATAGCCTTGCAGATACAGCTGGTTAGACTTATGAGTCAATAGTTCTAGTTCTGCATGTTACTGGATTGATGTGCATTGCCTATCACATAACATGTGATATTAATTTATGTAATGTAGTTGATATATGTATGAAAAAAGTACTGAGACACCAAGGTTGCAATGCACTGGGGGAACAACACATTGATGTATGTCTGTATTTTAAATATGTGACATATTGTTAGATAGAGCCTTCCGTTTATGTTTCCACATGTAATTTCATGGCATTAAGGGTAAATGGCCAGTAAACATCACTAATACATGCTAATATTTAGTTTTCCATAGCTCAGTAAGCCACGGGTTTGAGCGACAGTTTGCAAAGTGTTTGCGCACATGAGATACACATTTCTATTAATTTCCCTGCATGTGCATAGTTAAGTGGTGTATAAATGCGAGCCACATTGCTAAAAGTCTGAAAGTTAGTATTGAGTCTGCGAAATACACCTGCTGCGTAGCTGATTCTTTGGCAGCAGGTGTAAATGCATTGACACATTTCTTTTGGAGCCCAGATGATACTGGGTTCAAATCAAGGTGTATGTAATAATTTTAAATAATCAGAGATAATGCAATGACATTACTCTTTATAGTGCATTCAGGATATTCTTTACAGTATGTGCAGCATATGTTATTGGTGTGTATTCATGTAGCACAGCAGGCTTAAGAGGCATTGCGTGGAGGTAACCGCAGCATTGTACCACCTCTCACCGTCATTTGGGATTGGTGCATGTTGCCAAAGTCTGTGCAAACACAGAGGCCAAAAAGTGAAGGGATCCATTGCTTTTTCTAGTACTTATGTGTGTTGTGTGTGACTCTATTTTCTGATCAGATTATAGGTGTTAAAATGGTGTAGATAGGAAAATGATGAAATGGGGAGCAAGCAGGGGGAAGAACTAAGGGAAAGCAATACAGGAATGTGCAAAAGGGAGGTAAGAAAGAACCATTGGTATCCATTTCTTCAACAGTAAAAACTTATAATATGTGCAGAATATTAACTGAATTTGGACTGGTACCTCTGGAGAAAGGGGTGACAACAAAGTAATCATGTTGTATAGCCAGATAGATCGAATCAAGTGTGTAAAGAAGACATTTGTGAAATGGAGAGCTATGTCTGGGACTATTATTTATTTATTTATTTTTGGACAAGTGCACATTTTTATTTAAATTCAGTAAGGGAGAAATGTGGGGTAAAGGACGTAGGTATGTCTGGGTTAGGTACGTTGGGTAGGTGAAGAAGGAAATGCAAACAAACAAGAGACAGGGATGATGAGGGACAGAAAAGGTTGGGGGACACCATGATTGGGGTGAGGGAAGGGACAACACAGGCTCATGCCCATCAAGCTTGGAGACAGTGAGAATCGAGTCCTCACCCACTGGACTGTCATCACTGTCCCCTTACTCTGCTGGAGGCTGGAGTGCTTGATATCTTCTCCTCCTACGTACCTTGAGGGAGAGCAGGCTCTCCATCAGGTGTAGGGTGTACAGCATGACCTTACACACCAACCTTGGCAATTCCTGGTGGGTGATGACGTCCCCACCTCTGCCACTGCTCCTGGAGGGTACCACTGCACCAGCTTCCAGGGCAGTACTACCTGAGGGCGTAGGTAGTCCAGGGGCAGAAGAGGCAGTGCTACCAGGTTGGGTACGAGATGCACTGGGAATCAGTGCTGGAGCCGGTGGAGTGAGGGCAGGCTGATCCACTGGGGCTGGTGTACCTTGCTGTGCTGTGTAGCATTTAGTGATGTGGTCCACATGGTTGATATGGAGACATTTTGATGACACATAATAGAAAATAAATAAAGAGAGATAAGGGTTGGGCTGAGATAAGAAAAAGAGATAAAATTAGTACCATCATGTGTGACATGCAATGCATTAACACAATTATACAGCTATTGTATCTGAAGTCTTGCATTTAAGTATGCATCCTAAGAGATACACACTATTCTACAGATTGCTGAAAGTAATCCTTGAAATGTGTATATATATATATATATATATATATATATATATATATATATTGCACATGTGTGTGTTCCAATTATACAGATTACAGTTAACAGCAGGGCATGTGTGCCACTGGTATAGAGTTTTTAATTTAATGTAAATATTAATAAAGAAATGCAGTATTATATAGTTGTGATCTGTGGTATCTGAACCCACAACCTTTGACTACACTCTAATATTTGACTCCTACAGTTAGTTTATGCTACATACTTGTTTTTACAGTTGTGATATGCATGCTCAATTTGATACAACTGTATAAAAAAACAGAAAAGCTGTTTTTAACTTTTAAAGCTACAGTAACACTTCTCTTTCGCTGCATATGTACCATTTGCTTCCCTCAGTCTCTCCATTCGATTAGCATGTGCCTGCCTATTAAACTCATGTTCAGCAGTAGCTGGGGAAAGAGCAGAAAAGAACAGAAGAGCATTATGCATACCAGTCTTGCCTATATTTAGCATTCTAGGCATTACAAGTACTCTCTTGTTATCATAGTTATACAGCTTTGGGATGTCCACAGTCTCAAGTTCAATCACCCAGCGGTTGAGGGTATCCCATTTCCACCTCTGTAGGTCATTAGAATGATGCCTACACTGCTGTCCAGTGCGTGGGATGCCAGTGCACTGGATACAGCCTGGGCCAAACTATTCCATGCCTCAGATTAGTACTGAGAGCCAGAATAGTCCCCCTGCAGATGACTTTGGCTGTGCCACTTTACCACTAGTCTAATAAATATCCTGGACTCCTGGAAACCCCACCTCTGTGCCTTAAACTGGGCAACTTCCCCTCTAAAGCCAGACATATCTAACAGCCAAACCAGAGCAATGGAAACTGACGCTTCCCCACCAATTGCAATTATTGCTTTTACTGGTAGTGCACAAACCTAAGCTATGGTGCCAACCGCATTTGTGCAATATTAAGAGGAGTGCAGGACTGCCAAGCAGGGAAGAATGAAACTGGAAGGTTAATCTGATACTTGGCCTTAGTTTGAGGAGTGTCTACTGATGTAGCCTGGAAATATATATTGGAAATTGGAAGGTAACTGTTAGATAAGTTAAGTTTGCAAACATGCACTGAGGTATAAATATGACCTGACACATTTGTTTTTGCTGTTTACAATGATAAAATTGATTTCTTACAGTGTGGGATTCAAACCTAGGCATAAGGGACAAAACATTTTCTTCCACAGTGTTGATTTCCATCTTTGCCACAGAATAAGTGCTGCTCAGGTATAGTCAAGAATTACACATAAATACAGGTGACAGTCTGAGGTGTTATACATGTATGTGTGTGACCTGACACGATTACTGTATATATAGATCCAGTTGTGTATGTGTTTTATGTAATTGTGAAGGTCATGCAAGTCCAGATAACAGAATTATACTTACAAAAATATAGTAGACAGTATACTCTCAGTCATACATCTGAAAACACAATAAGGGAGTCTTATCCCTCATACATATAATTTATATCAGCTCCACTATCTAAATTGTTATTAGTGAGAGTGAATATAACAGTAAGTGGAACAACATTAAAATGTATGGAATATCCTGTATTAGAACCCAGGACCACGTGTATGGCAGTCCTAAACTTGCACCTGTTGTCACAAGAATGTTGAAATAACACTTGCCTGTTTTTCAGTTCATTGCTATTGACTGCACTGTCACAACAGTAAAAATAGGTTGCCCACCCTGTACTAGGACCCAGGACCATCTGTACTCCAGCCATGTACTTACACCTGCTGCCACTGGACCAGTTATATGACATTTACTAATTACCTCATCATTCTTAAGCTCTCTGTGTTAACCACTGCACAACGCCACTTAGTGTGTTTGTGCAATGCCTAGCAGAATTAATTGAATGTATCCATTTTCAATTATTGACTGAGTCCTGTCTGCAGCTGTTCGATGGCTGCAGGTATTGGGGAACATTGCTAACCACAGCACAATACCACTAAGTGAAGGTGTGTGATGGAAAGCAAAAATTGCAACAGTGTATTGTTTTTGATGTTTGCCCTTTTACTGATGCCCTGTCTGCAGGTGTTCTGCAAGTGTTCGTTCTGCTTCCTTGGTGAGCCAGTAGTCCAGGTTTGTGTAGTGCTGAGTTTTGTGCAAACAAGATAAGCACAGGCAAACCTGACATTCATTTTACCCCATTTCCCTTGTTTGTGCTAAACCGTGCACCATGCAAACACTGTCCCCCAAAAAAAGCGAAAAAAAAAAAGGGAAAGTAGTTGAAGTAAGGCAGTCTATGACAAATTAAGGTCTATCATTGTACAAAGTCAGTCACCTTTAAAAGTGTATTTAATTACACATTGCATTTACCAATTTATTTATTTTTATTTTTGATTTTAACATATATAATTTTATATTGAAAACCCACTAACTGGCTATGCTGTTGTCATTCACCAGGCTAATCCATACCAAGAGAATTTGTCAGGTACAGCTATGTATAAACAGTTTCTCCCCTGAAAACTTCCAAACCCATTTACATTTACCTTACAAAACTTATAACTGCAAAAGAAAAAAAAAAAACTCTGTTTGTCTGCTGTAAGAAATGTTAATCACTAGCATGATGTCCTTTTGTGTGTATATATGGTATATGTATGTTTGTTAATCACTAGCATGTTGTCCTGATGTGTATGTATGCCATATGTATGTATGTGAGGGTAGCCTAATGGTTAAGGTGTTTGCCTTGCAAACACAAGGTGCAGGGTTTGAGTCTCACAAGGGATAGTTGGCTTGGCTTGTAAGGGCAGTTAGCTTAGTACTAATCTATGAACCTATGTTCTACTTCTTTTTACTCTCATGTAACGTATAGTAATGTGGAGCTTTTCTCTCCGGGCCTCCGCTGAAAATAGACCTGTGTCCAGTCAGACTTTCCCGGTAAACAAACGTAAAATAAATAAAATAACACTACAAAAAGTTAGTACACATGAAATCATGAAATATTTCTACATAGGTCTGGATTTTGAACTCTCACTACAATGAACCTAAGGGTGTCTTATCCCTCTTTGCTGCACAAACACCTTTGCAGCAGGGAACTGAAATCATTCTGCATAGAACCAACTGCAGCAACATCATCTACAGTAGTATGAAAACATGTAACTGCTATTTGTACATGCATTAATTTTGGATGAACTACATTGAGTATTGCTTGCAAATATGCAGCTGTATCTTACCTCTCTCTGTGTTTGTTGCTCATTTTTTTTTTTTTCAAAATCTCTTTATTCATATTTTTCATATATATCTATATATATCTATATATATATATATATATATATATATATATATATATATATATAATGCACAAACCACCGTAAAGACAACTGTCAACAATGAAAGCAGTAACTATGAGTGATGGCTGATTAAACAAGCAAACAATATAGTCTGCAACTAATAAACTGTGTACAAGCATGCTGGATGCTAATTCGGGTACGCTGCATAATTGACATTTTCTGATTTAATAGATTAAACAATAAAATGAAAATCTAAATGCCCAGGTATTGTAAGGGTGAAAAGAGGACGGTAATATAGTTGTGTGGGTAGATCAGAAGCCCATCCCAAGCACTAAGAGAGTAGGTGCTGAGCTTTATTGCAGAATGTGTTCGAGTAGTATATTCCAATATTCAACAAAATGCGGGCATAGTTTTTGACTGTGCATTAAGAACTTGTGGGCCATTAAGTATTTAATAGTCATTTGTTTGAAACCTGTCCATGAGAGTATGGATTTGTCTTTACAGTTCAAGGTGATATAAAATTTGATTAGGGTGAATAGTGTGACTAGGATACATGCTTGTAGTTTTGTTAAACCAGGATGGGGTATATGTAGCATGGTGAATTCCCAGGTGAGGGTAGTTTTCTCATAACACACTTCTTTGCTGGTATCCAAGCAGTACATTTACTAGCCAGTAACTAAAATTTACCAAAATAACAAATTCAATGGCTCTTTTTCTGAGTTTTTGTTTTCTGACTGGGAGAACTAAAACTAAGCTGTTTTGCAGTGTGTAGCCATCCTGGAAGTCCAGCTTCAATAATTAAGCAACAACTGATGAGTGGGTGTGGTATATTGAAGATTTATCCATGGTTGGTGTGGTTTGATCATGAGGACAAAGCCTGCATAATTAAGCAAAGCCAGCCTTGAGTAAATCATTAATATACTCACATCCAGGAGTCAGTTATTGTTAAATAATGTCTTTGTGTAATGGCATCATGGAGCTCCTCCTCGTTGTTTCCATTTTGTTGATGTATTGCACATGCATATGGGACTTACATTCCCATGTTTACACAGTACCTCAGTACTTTGGAAAACAAGCAATGGAGGAAGGAAGATCTCTGTTCCTTTTTTCTTTTGAAGAAAAAACTGTAAAATGTGTGTGTTTAGAAGAGAGGCAGGGCAAAAATACAAGAGAAATCAGGTACTTTTCTTAGGTTTTGCAGAACATACCTGATTTTCCTTGTTTTTCTCTGCCCTCTGTATGTACCTCTTGACCTCTTAGCTCAAGAAATGTGCAAAACCTTAAGTAAAGGAGGCAGCTTAAAAAGCTGCTAGAATAACAGGATTTATGCTGTCGTGCATTGACTTCCATAGCATATACTAATGGAAGAAAGTCTGTCAGACTTCAGCGGCCAGACTTTTTTATATTGGTATAGATTTTACAACAGGCATGCTGGCTGGGCTAGCCAATCAGAGTGCACATTTTTGAATACTAATTAGCTACCACTGTATAGTCTTGCTCAAACCACACCAACCATGGATACATCCTGTGATGCCCATTGTCAGTTGTGGGTTATTGCTAAAGTATTTGACACAATAATCCACTAAGGGATTGTTGACAAACTCAAAAGTTAGGTACAAACTCATCTCACCCGGTGGATAGCCAACTGGCTCACCGACAGGACTGAGGAAGTTAGAATTGGGGAGTCTGCCTCTACAAAGAGGCCACTCATAAGTGGATTCCCTCAGGGATCAGTCCTTGGGCCGCTCCTTTTTGGCATTTACTTCTCTGAAGTCAAGCCCAATGTCAGTGGTCTCTGGCTGACTAAATTTGCAGATGATTGCAAATTAGGAGCTGTCATTGAATCTGACACTGACACGGAAGTTCTCCAGGAGGGGCTGACACAGACAAACAACTGGTGTCAGAGCCATGGACTAAGACTAAATGCCAAGAAATGCATAGCAGTATCCTTCGAGAAATCATCCATCCCTAGTAACTATCATATTGACAACACACCCCTTAGAGTTGACCAAGTAGTCAGGGACATAGGGACACACATATTTATTTATTTTATTTAACATTTGTTTACCGGGAAAGTCAGACTTGGAACAAAGCCAATTTTTAGTGAAGGCCGGGAAGAAATGCTGCAGATGCATGTCTTTGTAACGTAGGCAGAAACTGGAGTACCTGGAGAAAACCCACATGGATGCAGGGAGGACATACCGACTTCGCACAGAAGGCACTCCAGCCGAAAATCAAACCGGAGTACCTCTTGCTGTGAGGTGACAACGCTACCACTGTACCACTGCACCGTACATAGATAGTAATCTAGCCTTTGACCATCATGTGGCTACAGTAGTGAGGAAATTCTTCTATGTTGAGCAACTTATAAACAAAGGTATGGCATCTCAGTCCAAGGAAGTCATTATTCCACTGTTTTCGGCATTCATCAGACCTATCATTAAGTACAATGCCCCCTTTGGTATGTATCTAACCAGGCATATCCAACATCTGGAATGTCCATACAGGTTCCTCACTAAAAGAATACAGGGCTTAAGTAAAATGTCCTATGCAGACCACCTCAAGGCTCTATCTCTATATTCTGTCTCCAACAGACTTTTGAGGGGAGATCTATGCCTGACACACATGGCATTCTCAGACTCCACTCTGATGTACCTCCTGCATATCTGCAAAACAAGCAGCACCAGAATTACCCATTCTAAAGACTTAAACCTTGACTGTGATATAAATAGGACCTGCTGGAGAGAACAGTTATCTATCCCAGAGATTACCCTGTCTCTGGAACAGGCTCCCCTTCCATGTGAAGCAGAGCTCCTCCCTAACCCAATTCAAGTGAAACCTGGACAATTGGATGGGGAACAGGAAATTCACCCCAGGTTTGGCACCTATGTCTCTAATGGACACAGGTAACCTGTAAACGGTTCATCTCCCAGGCCCAAGCTTGTAAATGTTTCATCTCCGAAGCCCCTGCTTACACTTATCAAGGTATCAGAACTTGTCAGAGATTTGGGATGCACGACTAGGCTTAAAAAGGCCCTTGTCGTCATTAGTCTAGTAAACTCATATGTACTTTTGAACCTATAATTGATATACTGGGGATGGTAACTTTATGCAGGCGATACTTTACTCGTAGCATTTTCCTTTCTTAAAAGAAAAAAAAAATCAAGAAACTGACAGAGTCCTTTTACATGTAGTATTCATTTTTACTGAATTGTAGCAGTGTTTTCAGTACTTCTGAAAAATTATAAGAAATCCTGTTTACCACCAGGCTAGATGGGTAAGCTTTCACCTATATGCCTCTTAAAATGCATATTTGGTACTTACGTATTATCGCAACCAGATTTCTAACATAACAACTCCTGAAAAATTAAACAACATACCCAATGCAATTCTTTATTTATTTTGTGTTGATCACCTTGATGTTTGTAATTAAGCTGGTGTTAAATGTAGATCTACAAGAAGATGTAATGCAACCCCTGCTCTTTTTCATTTCATTGAATGAAAAATATAGAGTTTTTGATGGGTCATTTATGAAGTAAGAGAACTTCAAATAGGCTAATGACTGCAGTCTGCAAGGAGTTTACAAATGCTCTATATCCTATAAAGGAACATAAGTTGTCTTTCTCCAGAATATAATTAGAAATTACGGGCGCGTTTTCAATATATTCCAGCCACTTTACTCATGTCACTTTACCTCATCCTGAAAGGCCGATATCAGTTATAGAAAGCTTTTCCCCAGAATTAACAAATGCTATTGATTGGTAAATGCAGCGCATAATTAAATAGACTTTTAAAGGTGACTGACTTTGTACAATGATGCACCTTAATATGTAAGATAAGGAGGCCTTACTGAACATAAGGCTTCAATTTTCATTTCATTGCATCCTGATTCGCTTTTATAGTTTACTTTACAGATTTTTGGACGCATTTTGGCTGATCTGATTATTAGGGCACAGTCTGACAGGCTGACAGCACACCTCTTGTCTTTCTATCTAGCTACCTGACTGTCTGTTTCCTTAGTTTTTTTTCACCCAGTCATGCATCTTGTAAGTGTTTAAACAAAACCATTTCTTCAGTAAACCTAAGTCTGTAGCCATGTTCATTTTATTTTACATTGTTACATTAGTAAATGACATTACCCAGGAAGAGGAATTGTGGCGTTATTCCTGTTCCTGTTTCATAACCAATGTGATAGCATAATAATTAGGATTTTACATACCCCTCTTCAATTTAAGATAACTTTGTTTCGCTATACCATTGCAAGTTATGCCTGTTTACAAATCTAGTTGCGATAATACATAAGTATCACATATTTTTTAAATTATTCTCAATTAAGATATAATAAAGATATCTTGTGCAATACAATGCAATACAGTCTGTATTGTTTATTATTACTATGCATCCTTTGTCAAGTTGACAATGATAATGTCACACATTTGCTTGAATTCATTAAAAAGATGTCCTTTTCCCTTTTGTTCAATTATGCAAGTACTGGTATTTCCAGAAATCAAAGTTTCTGCTGCACCCGTGTTTCACTGTTAGGGAACCCTGCCTCTGACAGCAGAAAAGAAAACACATTGGCATGTATATAAAAGAAGCTATGCAGATATCTCTATGAATGCAGTCTAGCACATGCCTGCATTTGGTCTGTGCAGTAAAGGAAGGCTTTTCTTTTGCATCATCAGGTTGGGGGAGATGCAGGCAAGGCATGATATAACTCAAATTGTATGATTTAATGTTACAATCACTAGTCCAAAAGATCTGCTGTTAAAAGGAAGCATAATTACCAACAACAGTACTTTACTTTGGTAAGTTTATTTCCTAAAATTACCATCCTGTCAGAAAATCATCATGTTGTTTTAGAACTTGTGTATCTTTCATAGCCTGTCTTCACTGGCTGTTAACTACAGTATGTATTTAATCTTATACATCAAAGTTACAAGTAAATAAACAGAACTTGGTCATAAAATGTCTTTCAGTCACAACATCTGCCAAGTACTTTCTTAATCCATGCTATGCAAGTTCAGATGTTTCAGTGTGTCATGGTGTGCACATCTACAATAGAACAAAATGTTGCTTAGTTTGAGTTTTTGGCAAGTACATCCAAGTGGCAGTGGTCTGTGGAACAACTAATTCCACATACTCTGGTTTGATTTCTGCAATGTCTAGTCGTGTAGTTTTATTATTTAACCTTGACAGAGCTCTGTATTTAACTGTGATGACAGACTTTTTTGCCTCCCACAGCTGACCATTAGTTCCTCTCCTTGTTCACCAGGTCTACTGGACCTACCTTTATCTTCCTCTGGACTTTACCCAACTCTAAGTTTAGGGTCAATGAGGGGCAAAGGAGAGATCAAGGACTCCAGTGTAGTGTCATATTTCTGCCACTGCCGTATGCATCTGGAAACATGGACTTGCAGTTTCCAACCATCTATTTATAGCCAACTTGGTTGAAATTGTTATCCTGTAGAATATAGCAATTGTCTTATGTTTACTGACAGCCACCCACTACTTAAACAAACTGACTCATATAGTTAAATTTTGTTATTGGAAACAAAGCTCTCACAGGAATCTGCTACAAAAAAAAAAAAAAAAGCAGGTTGCAGAACCACACATCACCAAATTAACCAGTACACAAAGCTGAGACCCAGCATATAGACCTAAACATGCTGGGGTTCTTAAAAGTACATCCAAAATTAATACATGTACAAATAGCAGTTACATGTTTTCATACTACTATAGATGATGTTGCTGCAGTTGGTTCTATGCAGAATGATTTCAGTTCCCTGCTGCAAAGGTGTTTGTGTAGCAAAGAGGGATAAGACACCCTTAGGTTCATTGTAGTGAGAGTTCAAAATCCAGACCTATGTAGAAATATTTAATGATTTCATGTGTACTAACCTTTTGTAGTGTTTATGTCATAGACTGCCTTATTTCAACTACTTTCCCTTTTTTTTTTTTTTTCTTTTTTTTGGGGGCAGTGTTTGCGTGGTGCACAGTTTAGTATAAACAAGGGAAATAGAGTAAAATGAATGTCAGGTTTGGCTGTGCTTATCTCGTTTGCATGAAACTCAGCAGTGCACAAACCTAGACTACTGGCTCACCAAGGAAGCAGACAGAACACTTGCAGAACACATGCAGACAGGTCATCAGTAAAAGGGCAAACATCAAAAACACACTGTTGCAATGTTTGCTTTCCATCACACAACTTCACTTAGTGGTGATGTGTGGTGGTTAGCAACACAACAAAGACAGCACTCACCATGAAACATACATCTAGAAATCACACTGATTCATTACTCTCCAAGGTATGGAACAAACCTCCAGCCCGCATTAGGCTTTTAAATAACCTGAACAATTCAAATCTGCCCTAAAATATCACCTGGCAACTAATAAACTATGCAACTATACCACACCTACAGTATGAAGTATGCAATCCTAACTCTGTCAGTTATGGATACTACACAAGTATATTACTATAGTAGTTTTGATTTTAATCACAATATCTTGAAAATATGTATTTCTTTAATCTGATATGCTTTGTAAATAATATTTGTTTTCCGTTTGCTTTGAAATACTTTGCAAATAATGTTTGTTGACTGTTTTTCTTTTGAATTGTCAGAAATGTATTTCTATCCTTGTTTAAGAGGTTTTTTCACAGGGCGGCCACTGAAAGTGGACATTTCAGTTCCCAGATGGACCTTCCCATTAAACAAAAACAAATAAATAAATACATTTCAAAAGCCCATAAAGCAAACCCTTATGCAATCCAATATCTTAGTCATAGATGACTCCACAGTGGACACACTGATGCAGCATTCATCAGGCTGTGCAAGTCGAGGGTCACTGTCACTTTTCTGTCAGTTGCAAGGATTTGCTACATCACACAGGCACTCAGGTCCCTATACCACAAGTACACATATGACACCATCATAGTGCATATGAGTGTAAATGACCTGAGATGTACCTCCATGGACCACATAAAGAGGGCCATGATGGAACTCTCTGAATATGTGTTTTAGACAGGCACTGACCTATCCTTGAGTAGCATTCTGTAATCACCAAAAATGATGCTGTAATAACAACAAAAGATTATTGACTTTAACAATTGACTTAGCTTCTGGTAGCATTCAAGGGTGGTGCAATATATATCTGCTTGGGAGGAAATGATAAACAGTCCTAACTGCTTTGCCAGGGATGGCCTGCACCTATCCTCCCAAGGCTTTTGTATAGGGGCTAAATCCTTGTCTACACCCATAGTGCCTTTTTTAGGTAACATCAGTCTTCCAAATCTTCCATCATAACAAAACAGAATCTAGATAACATAAAGGTATTGCTGGACAACAATAGGAGCCTTAACCAAAAAAAAAAAAAATTCCACTCTACAACCAGTCTTTACCTTGGAAAAAAGTGCAAAAGTAAAAAAAGAACTCCCAGTGACTTCCGTTGCTTCTGTAAAACGTATTTAATGATACAACATGAACCAACACATTGTGTTGGTTCGTGTTGTATCATTAAATACGTTTTACAGAAGCAACGGAAGTCACTGGGAGTTCTTTTTTGACTTTTGCACTCCTTTCTGGATTTTCTTGGTATATTGAGTGCTTTTCAGTGTCTGTTTATTTACCTTGGAAAACATTAATATATGCATTGTTATGGAGATCTTGGAGATCTGGTTCAAAGTCAATGAGAGCGCTCCATTAGTGTGGGGTTTCAAAGCCTACCACATGTTTATGTCCACCATATTTTATGAAGACACTAAAAGCAGCAGTGTCTCCATATTCTTAAAAAAAAAATACCTCCAAATTCATTGAACAAGATAATGACTTGGTATTTCTCCACGTCCAACTTTCTTTTAACAAAACTCCTTATCATACCATAGCTAACTATAGGACCCCATCTATATCCCCATTTTATCATACCTCCTACCTAAGTAATGTGATGTGACTATACCTTAAGTCAAACACCATTCTTTTAGGAGACGCCAACTACCCATTCAGGAATTTGAACACTTATACAACCTCAGATGTGTATGCCAAGAAATGTCTTGACTTCATCAATACAAACTGTCTGGACTAGTTATTCTGCACCCCAGAAAGGAGCAATAAAGCTCTAGTCTTGGTCCTTACCAATATGGGACAACTTTGCTCGCCACCAATTGTTACTTCCTCTCTGGCCAAATTGAACCACGGAACTGAAACATTCACCATAAGACTGGAGCAGTAGCAGCTTCTAGTATATAACAATTCAGTGATTATGCAAAGGCTAATCAATTAAAACTAAGTGATGACCTGACCAAATTCAAACTCTTCCTTAAATCTGACAACCCCCACTGGATAAACAGAAGCCTTTGCCACCACATTCTGTGCACATGTAAGTTAGGTCTCTAGATGCAATTGTCTCCACTGAAGAAAATGTAGCTCAGAAATTAAGAATAAACACCTGTGGTAGAACTCCAGTATCAACAAACTCTATAATAAAAGATAAAAACTCATTGCACTCAAAAATTAACTTAACTCTTAAGATGGTAAAACACTTACTAAACTAAACAGGGAACTCTAAACCCTAATTAAATCAACCAAGGCCAGATATGAGGTAAAAATAACCACCCAGCCAATGAATAATCATAAACCATTCATTAACTATATTAGAAACTCAGAAACAGTACCCAGCATTCTGCAGAACTAATGGTAAATTACATCACATATTCAGACCCAGAGGACATGGCCAATCTTCTAGCAGACAAATTTAGCCCTCATTTAACCCCGCCTCCCCTCCTATATTTCCAGATCACATACCTGCATCTATACTACTTCAGGTTTTCAAAGAATAAGTCCTCAAAGCACTCTCCAAGGGCAAAAACACTACTGCCTGGAGCTGGACAACATAGCAGGCTGCCTACTTATCAGCCTGAAACAAAACATCAGAACCCCTACAGAAGCTATTCAGGATCAGCCTGTAAACAGGCTTTGTGCTGGTTGAGTGAAGGACAGCAACAATCATCCCCTTGCACAAGGATGGAGGTGTCAGTGGACCTGAGTAATTATAGATACATAAGCCTGACCATCCTTAAATATAAGTCTGTGGAAAGGATCATTATGAAATTAATAAATTATGACATAGGCGACCCGCAATCTCTCAACCAAAGCCAGTTTGTGTTCACAAAGGGCAGATCCTGCCAACTTAACCTGTTCAACTTTTTTGAGAAAGTTACTGAGGTAATAGATGAGGTCAGATCAGTATACACTACATATCTGGACCTTGCCAAGGTGTTCAACACCACCCCATGCTTGGGTATGATTGATAAGCTGTTCAAGCTAAATGTAATTCCCATATGTAACTCATTAGATAGCAAACTGGCTCACAAATAGAACTCAGGAAATCAGTGTGGGCAGCTCTACCTCTTCCAAAAGACCTGTCACTGGTGGTGTACTCCAGAGTTCAATCTTTGGGCCACTCCTCTTTGGCATTTGCTAAAGGTTTTTGCTAAAGGCATTTGCAAATGTTAAAGGTTTATGGCTGACCAAGTTTGCAGATAACTGTAAACTAGATGCCATTATAAATTCCTCAGAGATTACAAAGATCCTACAAGAGGGCCTTTCCCAAACAAGTAGCTGGTGTCAAAACCATAGACTAAAACTAAATGCCAGGAAATGTATAATAGCATCCTTCAGTATGCATGATCCCCTTGTAACTATCACATTGGCAGTATCCCTCTGAAAGTTGATCCCATAGTCGGAGATCTGAGAAGCTATGTTGACAATGAGCTGTCTTTTGATCACCACATGTCCACTATTTTAAGGAAATCCTTTTCATTGCACAACTTATATCTAAATGTATGGTGCCCATATCCAGGGATGTAATTGTTTCACTGTACACAACTTTCATTAGGCCAGTCATTGAATATAATAACCATTTTGGTATGTACTTGTTGAAACACTTTTCACAACTGGAATGGCCACAGTGCTTTCTCACTAAAAAAATCAAGATCTTAAATAAAAAAAAAGAAATATGCAGACTATCTCAAAGCCCTATCCCTATTCTTAGTATCATACAGACTACTAAGAGGTGACCTCTGCCTCATGTACATAGCCTCATATGACCCTATCCTGTCAGATCTGTCACACATTTTCAAGCCCAATAGTAGTGTGAACACCCACTCAGGTGATCTCAGTCTGTTTTCTGACATAAATAGGAAATGCTGGAGGGACAGGTATGTATCACAGACAGTACTGTTCTATGGAAGTGTCTTCTACTACATATAAAGCAAAGTCCTTCTTACTCTATACAAATGTAATTTGGATGACTGGATGGGAAACTATAAAATTCACCCCCAGTTCAGCATCACTGTCCCTCATGGAGAGGGGAAAGAAGTAAATGCCCTGGGATATCTGTTCTGCTGCCTTCATGTCTAAGGGCTAAGAAAACTATCACAGGAGTGTAAGGCTAGGCTACTTAAAATCCTTACATATCAGTAGCCTATTAAGCACCTGTGAACCCTTCCTTCTGCATGCGCTTGCATCTCCTCGAACTTGTATGTTGTGGGGCATGATGGTGTATTTTTTCTCCTCCATGGAGACTCAACCAATACCCATTCTATTCTCCTGTAGGATCATATCCCCCATATATCTCCGGCCACCAGCAAAGATTGACTTAGAGGTAGGCAAAATGCATGACCTCCCCATAGGATGGGCACACCCCTCCTTCCCTGCCAGCACCAAACCACTAATCAAACTAAGGTTAGCTGGGCCATAATCTAGGCTTTATTCCTCTACTCCACAGCACTGGCTTTTGCCCTGAAGACAGGCAGTTACACTAATGAAACATTTCTTTTAAATAATGATGCATAGGTTCATTTTAAGCCTTGAGGGAAGCAGAATGTAATGTAGTTTACATTAATTATTCACACAGAAGAACTTTTTTTAGACATTTTATTGTAGTATTTTATTACACTGCAAAAAAATATTTGTTGTGGAAAACTAATATGATATTGTGGGGTTGGGCATCTTGCTTGTGCTCCATCACTGAAACTTCGGACTCACATGCTAGTATGAACAGCTTGGTGTTTTGGTGGTCAGATCTGTGCCTTACAGCTCCAAGGTTCAGTGGTGATCTCTGGTCACCATCAGTATGGAGTTCTGCATGTGTTTGCATGGATATTCTCCAGGTACTCAGCCTACTGTATTACTCCTGCCTTTGTGGCCCATGCTTTGGCTGAAAATGATTAATGGACCCACTTACATAATTATTACATGGTAGATATATGCATTCCCTTTTAGCATACCTGTCTTGTCTGCAGATGCTGAAAGTTTCATTAGTAGGTTCAAAAAGTACCAAAATGATTGCTCCTAAAATAGAAAGCATGTTTTTCTTTCTTTTTTTTTTTTTGCTGTTTCTACACAATAATAATTTAAACATTTGTTAGTCAGAGGACTGCTGTTTGGGTTTGTTTTGCTATATATGCTGTTATAAACAGAACACAAGGAACTTTTGAGTGAAAACTAACAGATGAAAGATTTTCAGAACACCTTCAAGGCATCTTCATTGGAGATTAATATTGTTTATTGCAGTTGTACGTAAGCTCTTATGTTTAGGACAGCAGGTAGATGAGAATTTCTTCCAAACATGCGAGTCATTTGACACTTGTGACTTAATCTTCTGCTCAGAACTGCCAGAATATTCATGAATGTAAATGTTAAACAATGCTTTGCACATGTACCAACTTTGGTTTTTATTTCAACAGCATAAAGAAAAATTTGATGCTCATTATAGAAGTTTGATTGAGTGTTTATCAAGGCCTTCATCCATGGCTTCTAAATGTATACATTTGGACATTGAAAACAAGGTAATCTGCATGAATTGTTTACTAATAATATGTATAACAGTGTATGTTCTCAACAGATTTTATTTTTCGTCTTATACCCTGTAATCCTCTTCAACTTTGTGCTTCTTACCTAACCCCAAAACAGTTATAATGCATTTTGTCTTGTATGCAGTCCTGGTGTGATGAGATTTTTAAGTCACATGTTCTATCACATAGCCTTTGCTTAATCGGCGGTGGTGGTATTGCTTGCTGTTTTTTTACCAACAGAAAGTGACTAGACCCTTCTAAAATAAAGTTTGCCCTAACATTCTTGAGTACAAAGTTAATTTTCACACAGTAGAGTGTGGAACATAGCCCTCTCCCCTGCCTCCAATGAAAACTGATGTTTTTGTTATTGGAAGAATGCACTGTCATCCAGTTCATGCGTACAGTGAAGTAACACTGCCATATCATAATGTACAGCAGGCATAGCTGAAAGGTGAAGTGGCATCTGTCCAGCATCCTAATGAGCTTCTCTAGGCTGTCGTCTAGCGTAGTATGGAAGACATTTATTTATGTGCCCTTGCCTGACTATTTTTAGTAAGCCATTCTAAATAAAGTAATAAGCAGTCTAAGTAGCCTTGACAGAAGTGGAACAGCATCACGTCTTCTGTGTCTTCTGATAATCTGCTATTTGAGAATGCAAGAATTGCTGCTGTCTCTTGCATGACATCTACAGAGATAGGTTCATAGGAGGTTTACTAGGCTAATGGCCTTAGGGCCTTTACAATTGTAGCCGTGTAAAAAACTGAGTACCCTTATTGACCATAGTTAGATGGGTGTTATTAGCAGAGCGATTCTGTGATCAGCACTAACAGTTCCTGTCCATGAGGGACATAGTTGCCAACCCCGGGGTGAATTTATGGCAGCCCTGGCGTGAATTTATATGCACCCATCCAGCTGTCAAGGTTGCACTTGAATAGGGTCATTGAGGAACTCTGCTTCACATGGAATGGGAGTTTATTCTGGAGGAGATAAAATCACTGGGAGATATATCTGTCTCTCCAGCACATTCTGTTAATGTCACAGGCTAGTCTGAGATCCCTGGAGCGAGTTATTCTTGTCCAATTTGATTTGTGGACATGCAGTATTTCCATTAGGGCGGGGTCTGAGACTGCTGTGTAAGTCAGGCACAGGTCACCTCTCAGCAGCCTGTATGATACAGAGTACAGTGACAGGGCTTTCAGTCTTTCCATGTAGGTCATGTTTTGGAGGCCCTGTATTCTCTTGGTTAGAAACTTCTCTGGTCTGTCCAGTTGCTGTAAGTGTCTGGTGAGGTACATACAGAAGGGCATTGTACTCAATTAGTGGTCTGATAAGGGTCACGTACAAAGGAGCTATAACCTCCATGGTCTTGGATGCAATGCTCATATTTATGAGATGCTCAATATAGAAGGCCTTTCTTACCACTATGGACACATGGTGATCAAAGTTTACATTGCTATCAACCTGTGTTCCCAAGTCTCGCACCACTGAGTTTGAGCTTAGAGGGGTGCTATCTGTATCATAATTTGCAGGGGCTGCTTCTTTGCCAAAAGGGATAATGAGGCATTTTTCAGTTTCGTACCACTAATTTGTCTGTGTCAGCCCTTCCTATAATATGTTAACATTACTGGGGGACTCTATTATTGCTCCCAGTTTACAGTCGTCTGCAAACTTGGTAAGCCACAGGCCATGTGCCTTTGCCTTGAGTTGAGAGAAACAGATTCCAATCAGTAGAGGACTCAGCACAGATCCTTGTGTTACCCCATTGGTAACTGGTCTACTGGTGGAGATAGACTCCCCCGCTTTAACAGTGTGTGTTCTGTTGGTGAGCCAGTTGGCTACCCATCTAGTAATGTATGTGTTAATCCCCAGCTGGGAGAGTTTCCCTATGATACCGTAGTGGGGGATTGTGTCAAAGGCATTGGCTAAACCTATAGAGGCAGTATGTACTGTTTTGCCCTCATCCAGGGCTTTGGTGACATTCTCAAAGAAGTCCACTAGGTTTAATAAGGAAGCTGTACTCTTGACTAAACCAGACTGCCCTTTTGGATAAGGTCCATGATGATTCTTTCCATGATCTTGCAGATAAAGCTGGTTAGGCTTATGGGGTGATAGTTCCCAGGGTCAGTTGATGGATCCTCTTTGTGTAAGGGGATTAGTGTTGCTGTTCTCCACTCTGCTGGAATGTAGCCAGTTCTCAGGCTATGGTTAAAGAGAGTGCCAAGTGGTTTCACTAGGTCTTGGTTTAGATTGTTTAGTTAGCAGTCTGGGATGTTATTTGGTCCAGTAGAGGCTGTGTTTTTGGCCTTGAGAGTGCTTGTATGACATTTTCTTTGGAGATATTCGGTAGAGGACTGGTGTCAGCATTGCTTTGGGGGTATGTCTGATGGGGACAGGGAATGAAGTTATTACCAAATCTGTTGGCTAGCAGGTTGACAATTTCCTCAGGTTCACTGTGAGTTGCACCGTCCACTATAAGTTTGGCACACAGCTGGGCATTCCATTTTAGGTTTCAGATGTAGCTAAAGAATGTCTTATGATTGTCTTTAGCTAGGGATGCAAATTTCAACTCATAACTAGCCTTAAATGACTTAACAAGGTATCTGATTTGCTTGCTCAAGCTGTGGAGGGTATTCTTCCTCTGCTGAGCAAATACCCTCTTGTTCTTAGATATCAATTTCTTTCTTTTATATTTGTACTGGCTTGTTTTTTTGGAAAGACCTAATTTTGTTCCTGTTAGGTACAGCCGAGTCAATGCATTTGTTTAAGTGGCTATATATGGCATTTGTGTACTCCTGTGCATAAGAGTCATTATTGGCTATGTTGGTAGGAACGTTGACACTTTTTATACCATTGCTTAGTAGGCAATAGTTTGCTTTGGAGAAATGTTTCAATTTTTTTTACTCCTGTGGGGTGTCAGCTTTGATCTTTACTTCAAATGAGACAGATTTATGGTCTGACCTTACCAGGAAGGGGACTCACAGGGGGTAGTGCAGTGACCCCCCCCCCCCTTGATGGTGAGAACTAGATCCAGGACATTTGAGCACCTTGTGGGGGTGCAGACCAACTGTTCCAGGGCATTTGAATTAACAAAGTCCAGGTACCTCATAGTGATCGTGTTTGCACTCTTTGAACTTGCCCGGTCGATGGAAGTGTAGTTGAAATTTCCCATGACCAAGGTGTTAGGCTGTATGCTGAACGACTGTAGCAAGTCCAGGTAGACAGTGTACTTCCCCTGGTTCATGGTGGGGGACCTGTACTAGCAGTGATGTGGAAGGGTATTTTACCTATAGTTAACTGGACCTGGAGTTGCTCAAGAGAGTTGTACTGTATCACCAGTCTTGAGGTATAATTGGTTTTAATGAAGATAGATACACCTCCACTTATGTTTTTTTCACACTTGTGTTAGGGTCTGAACATGTGAAAGGCATTGTAGCCTTGTATGGCTGGTGTGCTCTCAGCAACCTTGAACCAAGTCTTAGTGACTGCACAAACGTCAGCATCTTCCAAGGTGAGTGCTTCTAAGGAGTGCAGTTTAGTGTTTAAGCTTCTCGCATTAAGCAGCATGACCATGAGTTTGTCTTTAGTGGATTTCTTTACGTCAGAAGTTTTTCTGTTTGGACATTGCCTAACAAGGCACTATGGGGAAGGTAGGCATCTTTGCCAGTGTCTGAAAGCCTTGAGGAGACAGGTGACGTCCATCTCTGGCAAAGCGGCATGGACTGTCGACCATGTCTTCCCAGGCAGATAGATACTGGATACTCCTGGAGTGACACCAGAAACTAAGCCAATTATTGACATCAGTCATTTTTTTGTCTGTATTTTCGTATCATCCTAGGTGAAGGTAGAATGCTGCTTAGGGCTAGAGACATACCTACCTGGGACACATAATCTGAGAGTTCGGTCATGTCTCTGTTCATATAGTCCAGGGAGGTACATACACCTCAAGTCATTCACACCAACATATACTATTAGAGAGTCATAACCGCACTTCTTGCTGAGCGACTTGAGCGTGTGTGTGATTTGATGGATCCTGGCACCTGACAGACAGCTGACCGTGACCTTCTCCTGGTTCATCCTGGTGAGGGGGACATCTGTGTGTCTCACTATTGAGTTGCCTATGACAAGAACATTAGGTTTTGAGTTGTTTTACCTTAGAGGCTTAATTGCTGTCACACTGATATGTGTGTTTTATGTGTAGTGGTCGAGTCTGTTCATGTACCAGTATGTGTATATTGCTTGCACTTGGGAGGTCTCTGGTCTTTTAGTAGGCTCTTAATGAGTACCTCTGCTTATGTACGTTTAGGTGTCTTGACCTTATCTTGTGTAAGAGGGGAGGTGTGGGAGCTGACAACCTATTGTATGTCTTGTTTATTGTTATGTGAGAGGACTAATTCTAATTTCATGGTATAGTTACATCTCTCACATACCGCATTTGTTTGCTTTAGGACCAAGTGGTTGTTGGTATACATGATGCAATTACTACATTGCCTGAGGATGCCCATATCAGTCAGGTTGGCTGGAGAAGTGGTGGGAAACTGTCCGTCCATTATGGCAGGTATATATTGTAGTAACTAGTGGGGATGGGCTAGATGGACCAGGGTTTGCTATGAGACTAGCAAAGGCAGCTGTTATGTGGAGGGCTAAGGATGAAAGACTCTGTCAACACCTCAGAATATGCAGCTGAGTTGCTCACTGGGTTAGCAATGTGCACAGAGAGGCAGTGGAGCTAAGGAGAGTTCTCTAGGAGATATCAAGGGAAAATTGTGTTTCTAAGCATTTGCATCTGTACACGGCAGAGCTAAACCCCCATTGCCTGGTGAACAGGGGCTTAAATACAAGCAAAGCTAAACAGTTTTTATACAAATTAACCAATATGAAAGCCCAAACTAAGCCTTTTCCCAGCAATCCCCAACTCAGATGGGTCCTGGGCTACACACTTCTGCCACAAGGGTGCAAGAAGGCTTTCTTAATGTAGGATGGCTGGTTTTAGTGCTGAAGTGATACCAAACAGTCTAGCTTCAGGATGTCTGAATCTAGCGTATGCTATGACATACAGAAGTAATAGAGATTTAAAGTGCAGAAAAAAAGTCACAGCAGTGCGAACAGCAAAAATGAAGCAGCAATTAAGCAAAATACAGTTCAAAAGGTGCGATTTAAGCTTAAAATGTACTTATTTTTTGTTGAACACAGTGGATGCCTTGGATTTATTTCAGATTCACTTCGGATTTCTGGCTAAGGTCTCCAAACACGGAGCAGCTCTGCAAAACTGAGCGCAAACCCATGCAAATGTGGGGCATAAATACAAGCAAAGTTAAACAGTTTTAACACAAAAGTATCAAAAGGAGAGCCCAAAACCGAGCCTTTTTCCTGCATTCCTCAAGTCAGATGGGTCCTGGGCTACACACCTCTGCCAGAAGAGTGGAGGAAGGCCTTCTTAATGTAGGATGGCTGTTTTTTTGTGCTCAAGTGGTGCCAAACAGTTTAGATTCAGCAAATTTAAAGTACAGAAAAAAACAGTCACATCAGTACAAACAGCAAAAATGGAACAACAACTAAGCAAAATATATTTCAAAAAGTGCAATGTAAGCTTAAAATATACTTATGTTTTGTTGAACACAGTGGATGCTTTGGTGTTGCAGCTCTTTAAAATTCATGCTTCTTATCCAGCTCCACTGAGAGAACTTAGAAGATTTGTTGCATGAAATGATGCCATTGGTCTACACAACAGACTCAAGTAATGCAATGAAAGGTGGATAATAGAGAAGAATGTTATTAAATAAAGACTGAAACAATTCATTGGCACATACTACAAACAATAAAAATATCATGTATACATATAGCAACATATGTTATGCTACCAAAATGCATACCTCCTAACAAGACTTGAGCTGTCAGTTGACTGCTTTTTCCGTGTTAGTTGTATGTTAGTTCATAATACTAAAAAATTGTACATACATGTTACACTTTATACTTGTGTACATCTTACATTCTGGTACAGGTTTCATATCATTTACATGACTGACAGTAAGAGGTATGTGCTGCTGGTGTAACTTGCAACTTGTATTTGCAAGTGCTTGTGCTGATCTGAGTGACAAGTTAAATATGAAGTGCCTTTGTCTTGACTAAGTGATTACTCATTATAGGTTGTGATCTACAAGTAGATAGGTGTAATGTCAAATGTGTGACCTTATGTGGCTTAGTACAAAGGAGCACCTTTTGTAGTCCGTTGGAGAAAATATTACACCATACAAATAAATGTTTTTTTTTCTAATAGGAATAATCTACCATGCTACAGCATCTGTGTTAGCAGAGCCTGCATGCACCTTATCTCTTTCGTCTGCAAGACAGGACTGTCTGGATTAATTTTCAGTTTTTAGCCTTGTGAATTATCACATTCTAACTTAGCAGGTGGAACATCCTTTGTTTTTTTTGTCCTATCTCTGTATTATTTCCAAAGTTGGCTTTAGTTTAGATGTAGAGACAGAGAATTTTAATGTTGTGGAAAGTAACTAATCAGTTAAAGTAGGACTATCTAGGGTTGTCTGCTGAATGTCATGGCTTTATAATATATGATGTTATGTAGTCCTATTTCACCTCCATTATTACGTGTGGGTTCGCAGCCGATCCTCGGCTCCGACTCGGCCGCTTTTAGAAAGCCTGAACACTTCTGATTGGCTCGTGGCTAGGAGATATCCCATGGTGCATGAGCACATTTCCCAGATCTCGTTTACCTCGTCTTCATTCGGAAGCTTCTTTTGGTTGGCCATGGCTAAGTGATTCTGCTTTATTATTATTGCTGCTTTTTAGGAGTGTTTTGCTTCTAGTGAAGTTTTTTCTGTCATAGTCTTTGCTGACAGTCTTTATTGTGATTACCGATTGGTGTCTTTAACCGGATTTGACCTTATTGTCGTTTAAAATTTACTTGGGCCTGTTGGCCGTTTGTGTGTATGGTATCCTGTGAGTGTGTGTTTTTTTTGACTAGACCATTTAACTTAGAGGTTCTAGTTTTGTCCCTGTTTCTTTTCTTGCACTAGGTGCATTTAGGTTAGCAACCTAGTAACCCCCTCTTTATTTTTGTGGGTGATAGGGCTAGATCTACTTAAGTTAGTGGATCTAGTTTCTCTCTTGTTGTGTGAGTGTGTTGGTTTTCCTCTGCTGCCATTATGTCTAAGAAACCTAAAGAACACAAACAGTCAGGCTTTTAAAAGTGTATCAAATGTTCACAAAAAATGCCCATCACCGATGGACATAGCATCTGTGTGTACTGCTTAGGGGCCATACATCTACAAGAAACCTGTCTCTTCTGCCATTCTTTTAGTCCTAGAGTACTCCAGGAATGGAAGAATAAGTTGATTTTGAAAGGTATGTTGAAGCCTTCCTTCGAGGAAGACCTAGCCAGTTCTTCCTCCTCTGCTAGGTCGCATTCATCTAGGAAGGATAAGGGCAAGACCTCTAAATGGCCTTCTCCGGCCCCAACTTCTGCCTCTGGACCTCCACAGAAGTTACCAAAATCGGAACTGGTCTCTGTCTCTTCGGCTCCACAGTCTTGGGGGCCAATTGATATTTTGGACATAGAGCCTGCAGTATCGGCACCAAGTATTTTGGCGCCGATCACAAGCAGTCCTCTTCGGAGACGGTCAATGGATATTTCACTAGTCTCCCCTACTCTAAAATCACCTATGTTGCAGAGAACAAGGTCTCCCACACTGTCCTCCAGATCCCCCAGGAGTATATCTGAAGAAGACATCGAGAGAGTGGTGCTCAGACTCAAGTCGTCGGCCTTGCCAAACTTTTTGTCAGCTCCAACCCATTCGGTCTCTGAGCCGACTCCTGCTACCGATCCTGCGCTCATTCCTCCTCCAACCCAGATTGGGGCTTTGGAGCCGATATTGCCGGTACTGAATATAGTGGTGTCCTCGGCTCCAGCACCCCATGTGGTTGTCTCGGAGCTGGTTCTGCTCCGACACTCTTGGTGCTGTCCAACGTGTCTAGGGTCTGAAGCTGTTCGGTCGGCCCAGAGGGGGACACTTTGAACCGAACTTCTTCGGTGAAGAGCCTCTCTCTTGGTGCGTCGGCCTGAGTGAGCTCGGACCCTACATCGTTCTCGGAGCCGATCCTTTTGGAGCCATCGGTACCTACGTTCTCTACAGAGCCGGGGCGTCATTTGGAGCTGGAGGAATCGGTCTTTATGAAGATGAGGAGCATGTTGGATAGTTTATCTGCCCCACGTAGAAGTACCGATGCTATACTCCCTCAAGCACCGACTACAGTCTCAGCATCCCCTCTTCCCCGGGATGGCAGAGACCCACAGCCTCAGGACCCCCATTTAGGTGGCCCCCGATCTTCTGAGACCTCCCTAGAGGACCCTGCTGAGGAGCCCCCTTGGAAGAGATAATGTAAGAGGAAGCATGTAGACTCCCCTGATGAGTCTCTCACATCTGACACTGACCTCGATGAGTCGGAGGGGTCCCCTAAGTTGTCCTCTGAAGATGTCTCCTTTGCAGACATTTTGGAGATCCTCAGGCAGAGAGGCAGCTTGCCCACCATTACCCCGTCTGATGAGGAGTTGGTGTACCTGAAGGCTTTTGGGTCTCAACCCTCAGCTTCATGGGTGTCTCCTCCATTTTATGAATTACTGGATCTTGTGAGTCAGAAAGCATGGCAGACCCCTGATGCCGTGGAACCGGTTCCCAGGAGGCCGAATAAATTTCTTTCCGCCCCTAAAGACAAAGAATTTTTATCCAAGGGCTTACCTGTTGATGCCATGGTGGTGGCGGCGGCCACTAAGAAGGAGCCAGCAGAGACTTCTTCTTCTATCCATCCGCCCAACAAGGAATCCCGAATGATGGATAGGTACGGGAAGTGTATCTTCTCTTCAGCGGCTTTTACACTCCGATCGCTGAACTATCTATCACACTTTACGAGACTTCAGAGAGATCTCCTAAAGGAGTTAGGAGATACCCTTCAGAGTGCCTCTACTGAAGCAGTTCCATCTACAGTGTCTACTCAGTTGGCTACTCTAACATCCATTGTTAACTCTTCCATGCTGCTGATCTCATACGCAGCTGATGGTGTGAGTAGGGTGGCGGGTTCAGGAGTCTCCTTAAGGAGACACTCCTGGATGCATCTATGCAACTTTGCTGAGTCTTTCAAATCTACATTCACTAATGCCCCCATGGACGGATCCTCTCTTTTTGGACCCAAGGTGAAAGATGCCCTCACCAGGTGTGAACAGGAAGGAAAGACTCTCTCTGCCGTGGGAGTCCATTTTACCGTTCCTTCTGGACCTTACCCTAAAGGTCAGAAGAGCGGTAAAATGTGGTTCAAGAAATCAAATATGCATCAAAAAACGCGGCAAGGACACTGCTATTCCTTAAAATCTTTATTGCACATAAACACAAGATGAGCGCTTTCGGGACTTCTCCCTTCATCAGATAAAATTACAATAAAACAACCCCTTCTTTTAAACTAGTGCATATCCAATAAGATTCAGTAAAAAGCCCGCCTATTTTGAAGGGTGGGCTTAACAGGTATCACATCATTTAAACCTGGTGTACGATTGGCCATAAGCTCAATGATCCATCTGGATCCATCTGGCTACCTGTCGAACGACGGATATAGTTTATCTAGCTGAGTGTAGCCATTGCCCTAGTTTTTATGTAGGGAAAACTAACCAGATGTTAAAGACAAGGATATTACAGCACCTATCTAGCATTAGGAATGGGGATGTGCATAATGCTTTGAGCAGACATGTGATGGATAATGCAACGCACAAATTCACTTTCAGGGCTATAGTAAACATAAGGCTTACCACTAGAGGGGGTGATGTGAAGCATTTGACAGAATTAGCAGAATCCAGATGGATCATTGAGCTTATGGCCAATCGTACACCAGGTTTAAATGATGTGATACCTGTTAAGCCCACCCTTCAAAATAGGCGGGCTTTTTACTGAATCCTATTGGATATGCACTAGTTTAAAAGAAGGGGTTGTTTTATTGTAATTTTATCTGATGAAGGGAGAAGTCTCGAAAGCGCTCATCTTGTGTTTATGTGCAATAAAGATTTTAAGGAATAGCAGTGTCCTTGCCGCGTTTTTTGGTGCATATTTGATTTTGGAATCATAGGCTGGACTTTGGTATAGTACTCAACTTTTTTGCTTTGTGGTTCAAGAAATCACAGAGACCTTTCCAGGATACACAGGGTGATTACTCCTTCAGAGGCAGGGGAGGAGGAACTAATGGTAGACGTCGCCCTAGAGGCAGAGGAGGCCCATAAAATCAGGGAGTCACGATTCCTTTCGTGACCGTCCCCTATCAGCGTTCCTGATGTGGAACCCGACTGTGTATCTCTGGAGCCGGTCGGGGGTCACCTGTCCTTGTACCCAGAAGCCTGGCTAAATCTCACTCGAAACAAGTGGGTACAAGACATTATCACCAGAGTTTACTCTATACCCTTTTCCCTTCCACCATGCCCTCCCAAAAGGATCCCAGATGTGCCACCCAATCACAGGGATCAAGCAAGCGGCTATAGAGATAGAAAAGCTGCTTTTAAAAAGAGTTATCCAAAAGGTCCCAGCAGACCAGACAGGATTCGTAACATACTCCAGGTTCGTTTTGGTTCCAAAAAGAACAGGAGACTGGAGACCAATCTTAGACTTCAGCAGGTTAAATGAGTATGTAAAGAAGTCCAAGTTCCAAATGGTCACCCTACAATCCATACTCCCTCTCTTAGGGAAAGACAGCTGGATGTGCTCAACAGATCTCCAGGATGCCTACTACCACAAAATGATGGACAAAGCATCAAGGAGTTACCTACGCTTCTAGCTGGGAGCCAATCATTACCAGTTTCGGGTCGCTGCCCTTTGGTCTCACCACAGCCGCCTGGGTGTTCACCAAATGCATGGCAGTAGTGACAGCTCATTTGAGGCATCAGGGAATCCAAGTCTTTCCATATCTGGACAATTGGCTCTTGACCGCCACCACCAGGCATCGTCTAGTTCAATCCAGAGATTCCACAATCAAGCTCTGTTCCTAGTTGGGAATCTCTATAAACTGGGAAAAATCCGCAATTTTGTCCACTCAATGTATAACCTTTATAGGAGCAAACATAGACATGGTTTATGTGATTGCCAGTCTACCTACAGACAGAATGCAGAATCTTGCACAGCAAATTTACAGGATACGTCCTCTCCGAAGAGTCAAAGCAAAGGTGGTGTTGCAACTTCTTGGAACAGTGGCATCAACTGTAACCTTGATACCATTAGCAAGACTACATATGAAGATACTTCAGTGACTCCTGTCATCCCAATGGTCCTTTCAGCAGTTGCCTCTGCATCACCAGATTCTGATCACAGATTCATGCAAAAAGGATCTCTGCTGGTGGATTCAGTCAGGTCATCTTACTACAGGGACTGCCTTTGTACCGCACCAATCAGTTGCCACTGTGACCACGGATGCCTCCCAGTTAGGGTGGGGGGGCATTATCTAGGCAGGACTGTCCAAGGCACATGGCAAGATCAAGAGGCCCATCTGCATATCAGTGTCCTAGAGATGAGAGTGGTGCTTCTAGTGTTGCAAGCACTTCACGACTTTCTCCCTCTAGGGACGATAGCTATCCAGTCAGACAACATATCATTGATTTGGTATCTAAACCAACAAGGGGGAACCAGATCATACCCTTTATGTTGAGAGCCCCTGCAAGTTTGGAACTGGGTGATTTCTTCCCAACGCTTTCTCATTACAACGCACATCCCGGGGACATCAAACGTGATAGCGGTCAAGCTAAGTAGGACAATATTGTTACCTCATGAATGGTCTTTGAACCAGAAAGTAGCCCGTCTGATATTCCAGAAGTGGGAACAACCCTGCTGCGGTCTCTTTGCCAGCCCCATCAACACCAAATGCAGCACCTTTTTCTCCCTCATTCCCCTTCTGGGAGAATCTCCAAGAGATGCACTCATCCACGATTGGCCCCCAGGACTTCTTTATGCTTTTCCTCCTTTTCCACTCATTCCCAGGGTCATACAGAAAACAATGTTGTTGGGAAGCAAGATGATCCTCATCACTCCTTACTGGCCTCATCAGATTTGGTTCCCTTTTCTCGAGCCTTACCTGTTAGACTATCCATGGACTCTGGACCCAGTGCCAGACGTCTTGACACACGTCAGGTTCTCTTCACTCCAGTCTCCACACTCTTAAACTGACAGCATGGCTGCTCCAGTTCCGTCACTAGTCAGGCTTCATGATCTGTCTCCAGCTGTAACCCATGTCATTACCTCTTCTCACAAGCCTTTGACTAGAAAATTGTATCACAGTAAATGGCAGAGATTTTCTTTATGGGCACATACTAGAGAAGTTGATCCATTTACAGCTCCCATTACTATTGTTTTAGAGTTCCTTTCAGAACTCTTTCACCAGGGTTCAGCAGCTGCTACACTCCGAGTTCAGCCAGCAGCTATATCCAATTTTCATGTGGGGATTAATTATTCGAACCTTATGTCTCAGAAACTGTGCAAATCTTTTCTTAAGGGTTCCATGATGTTAAGACCTCCTGTTCAAGACCCCATTTCTCCCTGGGATCTAAATCTAGTCCTTTCTAGATTACTTTGCCACCATTTGAACCAGCCCATAGTTGTCAATTGAAATTCCTGTCTTGGAAGAGTCTTTTTTTCTGGTGGCAATAACCTCAGCCAGACGAGTTTCTGAACTACAAGCCATATCAGTTAAATCTCCATATTTAATTTTTCACAAAGATAGGGTTTCTCTCAAACCCAATTCTTCTTTTATCCCTAAAGTCTGTTCTCATTTTCACTTAAACCAAACAATCGAATTGCCAGTGTTTTTCCCTAATCACACCAATAAAGCAGAGTATAGATTTCATCAATTGGATGTGCATAGGCAACTGCGTTTCTATATCCACAGAACCAAAGGATTTACAAAATCAGAACAGCTATTCATTTCTTTTGCTGAGACAAGAATAGGTTTGCCAGTTTCTAAGGTCACACTATCGAACTGGAGCTCTAATTATATCTCTTTCATTTACACTTCTGAGGGAAAGAAGTTACCTATTAAAGTCAAAGCGCGTTCTACCAGCTCTTTTTCTACTTCTGCTATTCCAAGCCAGGACAGCAGCAACATGGGCTACCCCTCATGCCTTCATTTCCCATTATAAATTGGATTTAACTTCCAGGGGTAGGGCCTTGTTTGGTTCCATGGTACTCAGGAGTATTTTCCAGTGAGCCACCCATACAAGATGCTAGGGATGCTGTCCCACATGTAATAATGGAGGTGAGATAGGACTACATAACATAAAGAAGTTATGTACTCACCATAACGTTCCATGTATGTAGTCCATCTCGCCAAACATTATTAAGAACACACCCACCAGCCCCCTTCCTGGAGGATCTGGAAACAGTTTTTTCTACAGTGGTTTATACCATAAAGGGCATCTTTATTACAGTTTATTCTTCCGGACCTTTGCCCCCTTTTCTGTCTTATCCTGATAGACTAATAGCAAACAATATCTGGGGAATGTGCTCATGCACCATGGGATATCTCCTAGCCACGAGCCAATCAGAAGTTTTCAGGCTTTCTAAAAGCGGCCAAGTTGGAGCCGAGGATTGGCTCCGAACCCACACATAATAATGTTCGGCGAGATGGACTACATACATGGAACGCTATGGTGAGTACATAACTTCTTTTTCATGCCCAGTAATATCACCCTCCTTAATAATGCTACCTTCCAAGTATGACATGACACTTTGTGTTGAGAATACAATAAAATGAGTGAATGAATAAATAAGTAAAAAATAAATAAATAAATAAATAAAAGGAGCCAAAACATTTATTACTACCATGATATGTGAGGATCACAATAGACAACACTGACTTATTGCATGCAAGTTTGAGCTCAAATGAAAGCTGCAGTTTTCTGTTCATCCTGTGCTAAGCTTACACTGTTTTTGTCCTTGATAAGAGCTGGTCCCACATATAATACAGTAAGTGGAAGATTCATAAACATGGTACACATTGTATATGCTAGTACTGTTGGAAATTTGCAAACAAAAGCACATCATTCTAAAGAGCAAACTAGTGCTGGATCCTGCCTGTGTTATAGGGGACAGGATCTCTTAGTTTTGTACAGATGCTATACAATTGGTCAGTACTACTTGAATATTACTGCCACTGCAGTCCAAAGAAAGCCCTTGGAATATCAAGACCATAACCTATTGAGATGTTGCAGTACACCTGCAGACACGTTCCATTGAACAGTATGTCTGCCAGCCACAGCACAGTAATGTACACAGTGTCTTCCTGGATTAGTACAAAGCTGTCCTAACCACATGTTAGTCCCCTAAAGTCAATAGCATAAAGTGATTTGCTGATGAAGATAATGTTAACCTGTGCACCTTGATATGTGTAAACAGTGAACTTTAATATTTGTGTAACCTCTGTGGCATTAGCACAGGGAAAGCATCAGGTACATCCACAGACTTTAGTGGTCCCATCGTCATTGTTTCACAATGATGCACCCATTAAAGTGTGTGGATGCACCTCACACTATCCCCAAGGTGACGTCACCTAAGGTTACAGTAGATTTGTTTGGACCATAGCTTTAATATAAAAAAATATGATCCAAAAATGTAAGTAGTAATAGCAGCATGGAAAACTCTTTGCGGCACGTAACTTGATGGATCCTGTAAAGTAGATATGAACGTTGACAAAACTCTTTTAACAGTGAAGTGAGAGAAGTGATCGTATACAGAGCTGCAGTATTACTCCATACAATTTTAGTCTGGCATATACTTGGTCACAGAGCTTACTGAAACTTAGAAAAAATAAAAAAGTTATTCCTGTAACTCATGATCAGTGTTACTGTAGTAAAGTTGTTTTATAGTGGTATAAGTGTGAGTAAGTGTAGGCTGCTTGTCCCTATAAGAAAGATGTATAGGCCTTGTAACGTAATTTACAGTGACATCTCACATGCTGAGTCAGCCTGTAATGAGCTACAAATGGTGCCTGGTATTCAGGAATGTAACATATTGTACTCAGGGTCAAAAACTTTATGAACTGTATTAACCATTCCTGTACACTGTTTATTCCACTAACTGTGTAAACACTCATATCTTCACACACATACACACAGACACACACACACACACACACACACACACACACACACACACACACACACACACACACACACACACACACACACAAACACTGGCATTTAGACAGAGCCAAACACTCACCCACCTTGTCACCCATATGTGCAGTATACATGCTGTATAATTCATATATATCAGGGCTTTTGTAAGATTAGTTGTGTGCTGAAGCACATAGAGTTCATTTTGTAATAAATTTCATTGGTAGTTATAATGCATTATTCATTCTTTCATTCTTTATTTTTCTAAACTTCTTGTCCTGATGAGGACGTGGTTTGCCCTTCGCCAGTGGTAACAAGACAAGCTGAGTAGACCACCATATTTCCTTAACCCCAGCAACAGTTTGCAGCTAATTCTGTTGGCTCTCCAGACATTCTTTTGCTAAGCTGAGAGAAGTAATCTCTCTAACATGCCCAGGGTCTGGTCCATATAATTGTTTTGCCTCATTCATTTCCCATGAGAGACTCTGGGAAGTATTTCAACCACATCAAATGACTCATTTCAACATGTAGGAGCAGCAGTTGCACTTCAGAATTCTCCAAGATTGCTGAGCTCATCACTGTGTCATAAAGAATGAGCCAAGCCATCCTGTGAAGGAACATCTTTTCTGCTACTTAAATCCACTGTCCTATGACTCAGCTCTCATTTCACCGCTACAGTCTGGCACAACACCTGATGTAGTGCTGCTGTACCCATCTGCTGTCCAGTCTCCTAGTTCATCCTACATTCATTTGTAAACAAGATGCCATGATACCTTAACTTCTACATCTCAGGTATCTGTTCATTCCTCACCTGTAGTGAGTAATCCAGTCTTTTCTGGAACAGAACCATGACCACTGATTTGAAGGTGCTGATTTTCATCCCAGCCACCTCACACTCAGCAGTCATTCACTTTAGTGCATGCTAAACATCAGCCACCTGCAGACAGCAAAGCTGCAACCATAACATCCTCAGACTGAGACTGGATTATTGGTATCCTATTCATGAAAATCATAGATAGGGATAGAGAGAAGATCCTCTTTTAGCAGTCATACATCCACTTTGAAAATGTTTGACTTAACAGTGAGAATACACACATAGTTCTTACTTGGTAACAATCTGAAATTCTAACACTTGTTAAGTGCAGGTCCCAGAACAGTGAGATTGAATGTGTGAAAATTGAGATTTATGCATATTAGATCCACGTTTAATGACATTTTCAGTATTCTTCTTTTTGTAATGTATGGTGATATCAGGATGAGTATAGCCAGGTATCAGGAGTGAGATGTCCAAGGGGGCTTCACCCTGCACAAAGGCGCCTAAAGAACAACAGTGATTATTGACTTTTACTGTTCTCCAGTAGTTTCACTGTTGCTTTTTCATAATTCAGGGAATCACAATTACAGGTCTTAGAATTACAATAGGGAGCCTTTTGACTCCTCATATACGAGGACAGTAGTACACAGGTAATAGTAGTAGACAGCAGTAGTCTTAGGACCCTGGACTGCTGTTTCCCTCTCCTAAAAATATTTCTAGCTACATGGTCACATGTCTTCTCCAAGTCCACAAAACATATGTATATGGTATGTCAGCCTCATGTGACTACACCAGTATATGTGCCAGTACAAATAACTGGTTCACTTTTTCATGACCAGCAGAGAATCTGCCTTGGTCTTTCAGAACCTGAGGCTTGTGTACTAGATGATGTTTGCATTCTAGCACCATGGCATATGCTTTCCCTGGCAGGCTGAGAAATGTGATCCCTCTATATCTGGAACAGATCCTCTTGTCCCCCATTTTCAAGATGAGGACTGATACCACAGGTTGCCATTCCACAGGTATTATCCTAGACATCCACACAATATTGAAAATGCACATTAATCACAGCAATGCAACAATGTCCAGCACCTTCAGCATTTTTGGAAGGGTCTCACCCACCCTTTTAGACCTGCTGCACTGGAAATGTTTAATCAGCAGAATGATCTCATATACAGAAATGAATCCATTTCTACTGCCTGCTTCTGTCGTTGCCTCCAGATCAGAAGATATGCCCTGTGGATTCAGGAATTCATCAGTGAGTCCTTTCTACTTCTAAGTAATTTCCCCCTTCAAGAGTTGCTGAGAACAACTTACCTGTACTATATCACTGGATAGTTTGCCAGAACCACTTTAAGGCCATCTGAAAACCATTTTGCATCCCTTTGACAAACTTTGCCTGTGAGCACCCTTGTATTCTGTGAAATTGAGGTGACCCTCTTAAATGTTCATAGTTTCATAGGTAAGTACTAGTCAAGCTGCCCTTGTGGTCATTTTAAGGCTAGCCAGTTTCTCTTTTTGTGCTGGAAATAACCTATCCTATTTGGTTACAAACTGACCTTACCCATCCTGTGGTCGATAATTATATATTACTCCTAATAAGAATAACTGGGATCATAACATAGATAATTTGAGAGGACTCATGCATAGCATAAAGCACTTAGTAGCTACCTGTGTCCACTAGTAGTACAGGGGGCAGTCCTGGGGAAAATTTTCTGATTCCCATCCATAGATTTAAGTTGTGCTTGAGTATGGACAGTGATGAACTTTATTTTATGTGGATGGGGATACTGTTCCAGAGTAGCAGTATCCCGTGTGAGATATACCTGTCCTTCCAAACCATTCTGTTGTTGTTGTAGAAGAGGATTAGATCTGTAGACCGAGTATTTCTGATGCCATGTAACTTGCTGATGTGCAGTGAATTCATCAGTAAAGTATCAGAGGATGCCTCATATGCCAAACACATGTCACATCTTAGCAGTACACTGACAGAGCCAGTCCATGTAGAAGATGTTGTTTAAGCCTTACATCCTTTTAGGAAGGTATCTCTGTGGGCATTCCAGTTGTTGCATGTGCCTGAACAGATACATGCCGAAGGGGGCATTATATTGAATGATTGGCCTAATAAGGGCTGAGGAAAGGGAGACAGTGATATCCTTAGATCAATACACAATCCTTTTTTTATAAGCTGTGCAATATAGAAGGACTTTCTTACAACAATGGACACATGTTGGTCAAAAGTTAGGTCAGTGTCCACATAAGTTCCCAAATCCTGAACAACTGGGTCAATTGTTAAGGGTGTATTGTCAATGTGGTAGTTCCCTGGTGTAGATCACTTCCTAAATAATACAAAAATGTATTTTTTGGCATTTAGTTTCAGTCCATGATTTCGGTCCCAATTATTTATTTGGGACAAACATTCCTGCAGGATGGTTAGGTCATTTAGGATTCAATGACTGCTTGTAGCTTACAGTCATCTGCAAACTTAGTTAGCCAGAGCCCTTTGCTATTGTCTTTTACTTTGGAAAGTAGATGCTAAACAAGAGAGGTCCCAGCAAAGAATCCTGGGAGACTCCACGGGTGACTGGTCACTTTGAGGAAGTAACTTCTCCTATTTTGATTATCTGCGTCCTCTCTCTGACCCAGTTGGCAAGCAAGTGGGTGACATAGGGGTCTGTTCCCAGTTTGTTTAGCTTTTCTACTATACCTCAGTGGGGAATTGTGTCAAAAGCTTTGTTCAGGTTGAGGTATGTAGTGTGTGCTGTTTTACCTTCATCCATTGCTTTGTTGACATTTAAAAAAAAAATCCACCAGGCTGAGTAAGCATGACCTGTCCTTGGTGAATCCAAACTGAGACGGGTCCAGTGTTTGGAGGTGCCCTATACCCTTATTGATTAGTTCCATCATGTCATTCCATGGCTTTGCATATGAGGCTAGTCAGACTTATAGGTCTGTAATTACCTGGATTTGTGGAAGATTCTCCCTTATGCAGGAGAATGACTGTAGCTGTTCTCTATTCACTTGGTACAAAACCCGTAACGGCTGCTGAGATTGAACAAAGTTGTTGGGGTGCAGCTAAATTGTGCTTCATCTTCATGTTATTTAACATGCTTCCAAGGATATTTCCAGGACCCACCAATGAAGTATTTTTAGCTTTTGATAGCTCTTTTAGGACTTGGTCTTGTGTGACAGCTGGAAGCAAGCCAATGTCAGGTATATCTTAAAGAACAGATGGATGGGAGAGAGGGGTTAATTTACAGCTACATTTATCAGCTATAGTGCCACTATATCTTCAGCTTCAGTTTAGGTAACTTCATTCACAATCAGTTCAGTGCTTTGTTGCATTGTGCTTTTGAGATTTTGGACATAACTAAAACTGTGTTGTGATTGTCTTTGGCTTGGGTAGCTATTTTAGCCTCAAACTTGGCTGGATTTTGGTAAGCTCCTGAGATGTTTGTTTATTTCACTGTCAAGGGCTCTAACATTCTGGGACTTACCCTTCTTACTTTTGGTCAAAAGTATTTCCTTTTATTGTAAAGCTTGGTGATACTATGGTTCCACCATGTGGATTTATTTCTGGAGTTTTCCTAGTACTTGTTCCTATGGGGTACAGCTGCATCTGTGCAGCTGTTTACATATTGGTATAGTGTGATGATGTACGTTTCTGTGTATTCAGTGGAGTTAAAAATGTTTGCTGGGCTTTTAAAGCTTGCTAATATATCATTTAGGAGTAAGGAGTTTGTGTTAAAGACATTTCTAAAGGCACCATGGGTGGAAGGGATCTCTTCTTTCAGTTTTATTTCAGAGACTGTTTGATGGTTAGACCTAACAAGTGATGGTGCTTTTCAAACTCCCTTACAAGTTCCTCTCCCAAGTGGAGTATTAACTTACTTCAACACCCATGCCTTGGTATTAGTGACTGTTGCAGCTGCTGCTTTCCTGGCTTGTTAGTATCTATCAGTTAAATTCAGAGAGAGCGCCCTATCCCCCCCAACACACACACATAGTCTCAACAACATTGCATGGAAGACTCTTTCTTTAATTTGGCAGCTCACAGAAAGCATTAGTTAATCATTTCTAGGCAGTATGTCTGGGCTTCCTGGGTCAGTCTATATGGTGTTCTGAATGTCTAACTCAACCTGTCATCAAATGGTGATCTGTTAACAGCTCAACACCTCTCTAATCTAGGTATTCAGAAATTGCATTTGTTGATCTTTGGTCTAAAATCTTTTGGCACCTGGTGCAATTGTGAGCATTCTTGTGTTCAAATAAGGTGTTTATTAGGGACAATCCATGACTGCACAGAAGGCTGAAAGCAATTCTTCCCAAAGGTTCAAATCAGATAATTAGATAAGCTAATCCTTCCAGCCACACCCTCCCAGTTGTGTCTATCTTTCCTAGAATGAGACTTGTAGCCTTACAGCTTTAAAATAGAACCAAACATTTCCTGTCTGCAATTAAGTGAAACTGAGGTGCAAACCATTCCTGAGAGTCAGCCCCTTAACTGGAGAACCACCACTGGTTGAGAAGTCCCATTCCAAAACCAGTTTTGTATGGAGAGGCAAGACCAGTTAAGTGTATCTGGTACTTTTAAAACTCACTTACAAGCTCCAGCTACATCCCAAGTGGACAGGTAACTTTTCCTGTCCCGACAGTTATTTTGCATTATCAGGCTCTGCTGTGTATTAATCAGACCTGATACTGTCCTCTGCTTGCCTGGCATTACACCTGACCAACACTCTTCATCTTGTGGGTGGCAAGTCCACATAGCAGCACCACACATGCTTTGTTTTGAACTAATCATAGCTAACAGCCTGACTCAAACAGTCATCTGGAATTTTCCAGTAACCACCACCCCCAGACCTGGCTCCAGAGCTGGATATCAGTATCCCTACTATAGGTGAATTTCTAGAAGTCTTTAATTAAACCTCTAAGGGGAATTGTGAATTACTTTTAGTCTGGCTCCTCCTGTCATTTAATTTGCCAGGGGTGCCCCTGCCAAAATCATAAGCTCTTGATAACATAGCCTTAGGGATCACAAAGACTAACAAAGCCTTCTAACATGAATCACAGCCACACTAGGTGACAATCCTAGGAGGGGTCATAGCCCCAGTGGAAGATGTTTTAATGTACATTTTGGAAAAATCACAGATCTGAAGAAATCACATGAAGTGAAGCATACTGTTTCTTGCACAAGAATGTGCCATATGCCTGTGGCTATTGCAAACATGCCACGTACTTACATTTTAAACTGGGTACTCCTGTTCTCTCATTCTGCATTATTCAGCCCCCCTTTAGATCAGAGAAAATGTGACTGGGCAGTATGTGATATTCATTTACATGGGACAGTCTTGATTTATACTTCCAAATAAAGGAAATAGTCTTGAAGTTTATGTGAAAATAGCATCACCGAATGCAGGATACAAAGCAGTGTAAACGAACAATGTAAAATGTTTTTTTTTTTCATTTTGCTTTTTCATGAACATCCATCCAGTACTGGAACACCAGTGGAGAATCTCACTCATTCCATTCTTACTTTTGTGATGAATACTTACTTTCATAGTTCTCAATATTGTTGCTGTTGTCCATTTACTGCCAAGCTAAGTATTCTTTCTTAACCCACCATTTTGTTGTACGAAGAAGGGGGTCACTGTGGCTCCCAGTCTTACAGCATTCATTGTCACTGAATGAGGTATGGTGCATGAGCCAGCTCCCACTTTGCCAGCATTTTCCAGTGTGATGGCAGAATTATTTAAGTTTTTTGTGTCATAAATCAGTAAGAAATAGAAACATGTTAACAGAATTAAAAAACAAATAACATTTGGACTGCAGAATAATTATAAAATTCAAAATACAAAATGCAAAAAAGTTGGCTTGCTTTCTGCAGTTTGCATTCTACTATCATTTTAATTCAGCATAGTGCAGTACAATTAGTTGTAATGTAGTATACACAAATTGCAATTAGTCTGTCAGCTCCCAATAAGTGTGAGACACAATAATGTAAGTCCTAATACTATGAAAATTAAAGTGAAAATCAGATACAATAACAGCAAAATTCAAAACCTGCTGTTACCTTTGTAAACATTTTTTGCAGGGACCTTCAATTGTCTTGCACCTTTAGACTTGGGAGACTGTCTCCCCTTACCTCAGAGACTTATATATACTAATTTGAAGAGTAATATGCCTCTGGGAATACTTGAAGATACCATAATCTTGCAGTTAGTGGATGTTTCACAAGTTTAGTCTAAATTTGTTGCTGTACCTCAGATATCATTTATGAATCTCCGTCTTTAGACAGAGCTTGACATGTCTTATATTGTCAAACTGTAATGATGTTATTGAGTCTTCCCTCTTCTTTCATTGGCTTTTGACATCACACCACTTAAATACCCCAGTATCCAGCTGAAAACCATTACTTCTGTTTTATTTAAAAGAAAAAAACATTGTAGTTGTCATATCTTATAGGTTCATAAGTTCTTACTAGGCTTTTTATTTATGACGATCTTTACAAGCCTAACCGTCCATTGTCATGAAGTTTTTAGCCCTTATATTTTTAGTACAAATAACCCAAGAGTTGATCAGAACATTTACATATTGCCTTTATCCATCAGGGATAAGAATGCTAACCCGGGGTGAATTTGCCGATACCCATCCACGCATCTGGATTATATCTGAATAGTGTAAGAGAACTACTTTGCTTTATGTGAAGAGGAAGACAATTCCAAAGAAGTGGTATTCTCTGTGATTTTAATCTCTCTGTACAACATGTTGTATTTATTTTGCAAATGAAATTTAGACCTGTTGTACAAGTCTTTATGCACCAGTTGGGCTTGCGAATGTGCAGTAGGTCTGATAGGATAAGGTTTGTTTGAGGCTCTGTATGCAAGACACAGACACACTAAGAAATAGGACATAGCTTTGAGATTATCTGCATAGTTTTCATGATTTAGGCTTTTGATATTCTTAGTAAGAAAGTGGTGTGGGCTTTTGAGCTCTGTTAAATGTTTGACAGGTACATACCAAAGGAGGCATTTTAATCAGTGATTGACCTGATGAGTGTGGAGTACAGTAGAATGCTCACATCCCTGGACCTGGATGCCATACACTTAATAATAATGTGCATTAAAAAGCACTTTTATACAGTAGTAGATAGGTGGTGATCAAAGGTCATTTCATTGTCTAGATAAGTTCCCAGATCTCTAACTGCTGGATCAGTTTTCAGGGGCATGTTGTCAATGTGATAGTTACAAGGGACTTCTTGCTTGCATAGGGATACTAGTATACATTTCTTTGCATTCAGTTTCAGTCCATGGTTTTGACACCAGCTGTTGGCTTGGGAAAGGCCGTCTTGGAGGATCCAGGTATTGGGGAATTAATGACACCAAGTTTGCAATCATCTGCAGACTTTTTTTTTAAAACACCTTTATTAAAGTATCACCTTATGTTTTGCTTATAGGCAAACATACATTAACAGAAAAGAAAATAGACCATTTTAAGGGTGGCCAAATGGTTAAGGTGTTTGCCTTACAAACACAAGATGCAGAGTTTGAGTCTCACAAGGGATAATTGGCTAGGCATACAATGGCTCGCAAGGGCAGTTAGCCTAGTACTAATCTATGAACATTTTTCCATTAAAATACAATATACATCACACATATTTTCTTTGCTACTATCATCAGTCGAACATTACAAAAAATTGCCGAATTCCTACCTTCCTTTAAACCTCACTCCTCCTCCTTCTGAACATTATTATGCATGTATTGTTCCCACAATTTCTTTTTACTTCTATGTGATTTGCTCATTCCCTTTTCTAAAGATCCTTCTTCCAGTTCTTTTACCTCTTTTATAATTATTGAATACCTCAGGTAACTGTTCTTTTTGGCAGCCAACAGCATTAAATTTAATAAGGCTTTTAATATGTCTAGGCAATCCAGATCCTGTATTCCAGCTCAAAAGAATCATTTCCTTACTTACAGCCATTTGTTCACCCAATGTTTCTGACAGAGTACTCTGTAGGGATTTTTTTAAAATCTGCCAACTCATAACACTCCCAAAAGATATATTCCTAGTTACCACTTTTTCCTTCATCACACCTCCAACATTTGCTATCTACTTGAGGAAAAATTATTTGTAGCCTGCTTGGGGTATAAAAACACCTATGTAAACACTTCCACACAAAAATCCTAAACCTTTTGGACTTGGTTACATACTTGGGAGCCATACATATGTCTTCCCATTGCTTACTTGTAAATTGTTTTGCTAGTCTCGTTTCTCAATCTTTTCTAACCTCTGCCGATTGTCTCTTACAGTTATCATGCAGTATTTATATGCCCCACTAATTATCCCTTTTTTAACAGCTACTTCTGTTCTAGATTCAACCAAAAAACTATACCAGAGAAGGTCCTTCACTTAAAATTCCCCTATCCCTTTATTTTTGCCTGTACTCTGAGATCAAGTCCTGGTAGGGAAGATAGTCTCTAGCCTGCACTCCAAATATCTTTTGGGTCTCATTCCGCTCTGTAACCTTTCATGCTTGAGTTATTTTCTCCCAATATCTTGGTTCTTGCATCAAGTTTCTCTAGTAATTCCAGCCTCCTCTTGCCTGTTTTCTGTACTCTTACTTGCAGTTATCCATATTGGCAAAATTTCCTTTCTCAATTCTTGTATTGGCTTAGTACTTAGAATAGTTTCTGCTGCTTCATGAATATAATCTATATTGTTATTCTCCTTCAAGGATCTGCATCCAGAATCTCACTCTCTCTCTCTCTCTCTCTCTCTCTCTGTTTCATGAATTTCCCCCTTGCTTCATCAGCATCCTTTTCCACTTTGAATTATTACCTTCTGCTTGTGTTATATGTATTTATGAGCCTTAACTGTGTAACTCTAAAATATCCCTTCAAATCAGGTAAACCTAAACCGCTTTGTTCTATTGGAAGGATCAACTTATCCCAGTTAACTGTTCCTCTCTTTACCTTTCAGATAAATTCCTTCAATTTTTATTAAATATTTCTGCAACTTCTTCTCAGGTTGATAAAAGTATGCCTGATCCATATACAGAACTAAAGGGACTAAAACATTTTCACTGCTTGTATCTTACTGTCCATGTCCATAAATAAGAGTTTGTAGTTTCTCAATTTTTGTATTATCTTTTGTTTAGTCTCTTCCCACATATCCTTAGCTGCCACAACAGAAGCCTTTTTAATCCATACTCCTAAATACTTCATGTTATCATGTCCATATAAATTTGGAAATTGCTGAACCACTTTGTGTGTGGATATATAATTTATGACTATAGCCTTTGTTTTATCTTCATTAATTTTATATCTTGAAAAGACTTGAAACTGTCTCAAAATCTTCCATAACACTGAGATGTCCTTTTCTGGATTTATCAGGTACAAAATAATATAATTTGCAAATAAAGCCAGCTGTTTTCTTGATTACCATACTAATTATTCAACCTCCATGTAAGCCAAACCATAAAAAGTACAAACAAAAGAATTGGTTCACTGTATAGGAACAGGGCATTATTAACCCAAGAAACTAGATCCATTGTTGCCCGCTCCCACCTCCTGTCGACACTTATGTATGCATTACTTATACTTACCAACTTGGCTAAGGCTGAACTAAACAAACTATCACTCTGTTACAATCACATCGCCCATTTCACCAGCAACTCTAAATTTCGTACACATCACTGTCAAAACCTCAAACTACTCAACTGGCTTGAATTCCCTAATCTCCTTCTGTACAACCAACTTAATACAGCTCATAAAGTGCTTCACCACCCTGATAAGGTACCTGCTCTCAAATCTTTAATAGCTCCCTACACTAGTGCACTGCCACTCAGATCCACTGAAAAACTACTACTCAAGACTACAAAATCCCATGACTCAGCTGGCGACTTCCTCTTCCCTAACTACATTACCAAAACCTGGAACCACTTCCCATCAGATCTAACTCAGAAATCTTCATTGGTTAAATTAAAAAAAAAACTCAAACTTTATTTCACACCCCATTGGATATGCGCCTGTGCTAACCCTGGGTGATCTTGGACTCCCCCTTTCCCATACCCCGCTCCTGACTTTGAAAAGCAACACCTTAAGGCATGTCTTTTTAGCACAATATAATATTCTCCTCCCAAGGAATCTTTGTCCACTTCCTCCAGTCTTATTATAAATAAACAGTGTCACTTGGAAAACATGTCCTCTACAAATTCATTTATGACTAAAGCTATGAACTAATATATTTGTCTACTCTGTTGTATTTGACAGGTAATATGTCTTATAAGTAGTGTATCTTTGTTTGTTTGACTAACTGTATTTTTTGTTTCTATGACTATTTGTATGCTGGAGCTTTTCTCACTGGGCCTCCGCTGAAAATGGACATTAATCCAGTCAGACTCTCCTGATCAACAGATGTAAATAAATTATATCTTTATATTTCTGAGTCCCTTATTTTCTTTGCCAATGGCTGTAAATATAAAGCAAGTAACAAAGTGGAAAGAGGACACCACTACTTGAGCCCTTTGTTCAAACACTGCTTATCTGAGAGGAAACCTCCCACTTTAATTCTTGCCTCCATTCCTTCATATATCTTTCTAGTTAACCATATTATTGTATCAGGGAGTACAAATGCTTACAGTGCCCTACTCATAAAATTCCACAGCTTACTCACATGCTTTCTCTACTTCAAGACCACCAACAACAGAGGTATTTTCTTACATTCAGCTTCAAAGAGTATACAAGGTGTAACAAATCTTCCTTATGCAGAGTGCCTTAAAGCAGTTTCCCTCTACTCAGTCTCCTATAGATTGCTGAGGGGAGCTCTATGCCTGGCTTACAAGGCATCTGCAAACCCCACACTTATGAATCTCCTACATATTAGTGAGTTAAAGAGTACCAGAAATACAAGGTCTGGGGACCTGCATTTTGTCCGTGGCTTAACCAGAACATGCTGGAGAGACAGATATGTATCCCAGAGACTTCCCCTCCTGTGGGACAGGCTTTCCCTCCATGTGAAGCTGAGTTTGTCTATTACCCAGTTTAAGTGCAACCTAGACAAGTGGATGAGAAATAGGAAATTTACACCAGCCCTGCCACCCATGTCTCTTATGGACAGAAGTAGCTTATAAATGCCTGTCCCTCAGTGTCCTTTTTGGATACATGACATCATTATTCTTTCAGGAAAACTTGTCTAGCCTTAGAACCCCCCCCACCAGGTTGTTAGCCTAGTAACAACCTATGAATCTATATTTGCCTCCCCGCCACAAAACTACACTGATCCGTATGTGTCAGTTTAGCAACACCTTTGCCATTCTTTTAGCTAGTATAGAAATAAATACTTAATAATCATGGTTTAAAATTGAAATGGGTGTATATGAAACTGAGTCTGAAGGGTCTTTGCCATCTTTAGGTAACACAGCTACCACAGCTTTCTTCCAAGATATTGGTGTTTCCTCTTTTTTTTTAAATATTGTTAAATAAACTCTTCCAGACCTTTATTACTTTCTTCCTTCCTAATTTCCAGAGTCTCACAGGAATACCATCTGTTCCTGGACACTCTCCTGAAGATTGATTATACATCACTGTTTATATCTCAGCATCTCTTATCTTAACTGTTAGTTGTTGGGCCTCATCTTTCTCTAACCTTGGCAAAATTGAGTCTTCCTTAGATATTTCCATCTGTACTCTTTCTTGATTTTCACATTTTTCTGCTTTATACACATTTTCATAAAATTCCTGAAATACCTCTAACATCTCTGTATGATCTTTAGTTATTTTTCTTGTTACAGATTCCTTACATTTGGCAACAACCCTTTCAACATTATGTTGCCTAAGTCACTGTGATAAAGGTTTTTCCTGCTTGTGAGTTGTTATAAAAAATAGTTATGTGAAGATTGAGGAAAGATGGGCAAAGGCTGCCAGCCTAGTCAAATAGAATTTGATACATAATTCTATCATTTGTATAAATAAACGTAAAATACAGGCTTGTGTTCTTAAATGAAAGAAAACACTGTAAAATGTGACCTTCAAGATTGTTGCAACATTGCCATCTGCTGTAAGGAAAACCAAGCCAAGCATTTCAAATGTTCTTTGAAACTAAAATTATCTAAAAAGTGGTGCCAAAGCGGCTGGCTGAACACATTCTTTCTATTGTCTTAACTTAAGGAATAATTGTTAGAGTGTACATGTGAAATGTCTTTTATTGTTGTAGTTTCCTGAGCAGGTGTTAGCTTGCTAAATAATGTAGTTTGTTTGCCTGGGAACTACAGACTGTGTCAAAATGATGTAATGTGAGTACTGGGAAAACCTAAGTGTCAAAATGATGTAATTTGGGAGAGACTTAGCTGAGCAGTTTGTTAGTGTTTTTAAAAATTATTGTTCAGTGAGAGACTGTAAGCATTTTGTCTTGGACCATCAACCCCAGCACTGCTTATGCTCTATATGTCTGTAAGTAGGATTGCAGTACTGTGTTTTCTCTTAAGAATAGCTAAAGATTAGAAAGTTAGATTAAGTGCTTTTCTTTGACATCAGACCAGTCCTACTGTATTATTTTAAGTTTCTGTGTGATCTCTGAACTCTTAGATATCTCTGTGGTGTAGTAGTATTGTCTTGTTTTTTAATTATTTATTATTAAATATTTTAAAAACCTTTACCTGTGGCTGGTTTGTGTAGAGATAAGTAGGCTCTAGAGTACATTGCATAGTTATAGAGTTTATTGTAATAAGCCACTCTAATAAGCCTTAGACTGAATAGTCACATTACCAATTGGATAATAACATTGCACAGTAATCATTGGACACCTTTCAAGGGCGTTGGGATAGCTGATAATTATTAGCTGGTGGTGGCAGAAATTACTATCGTATAGTCTGGGTAAAGGGGCACAGCTGGAGAATCTGTGTCAGCCTTAAAACGTCTGTCTAGTCTAGCCCAGCTATTGTACCTTGGGGAATAATATGCAAATTCTGTCTGGGAGGGTGGCCTAATGGTTAAGGTCTTTGCCTTACAAACACAAGGTGCAAGGTTTGAATCTCACAAGGGATAATTGGCTAGGCTTAAAATGGCTCACAAGGGCAGTTAGCTTAGTACTAATCTATGAACCTATGAGTTTCTACTACCGAATTCACATCTTCTGTAACAAATCTTTTCACACCGACACTACAACTGGCTTTTGTTTGAATTGTTTTTTTACCACACTACGACTGGCTTTTGTTTGAATTGTTTTTTTACCAACACTACGACTGGCTTTTGTTTGAATTGTTTTTTTTACCAGCCGTACTCCCTTTTGGTTTATTTAAATCTTTTCACAGATTTCTTCAGACATCTGTCATCTTTTGTTATATTGTTCCTTCTAGGTCCCCCTGATGCATCCTCACTACTGCATATCAAGTTCTAGTCCCCATCAACAAATAATATCTCTTGGTGAAAGTTGATTATTCTTCCTATGTTTTTAAGCTCCATAATACTAATTTTCGGTGGAATATAAAGACATCCCATTGTGATCCTCCTACTTTGCCAGTATCCCCTTACTAGCACAAATCAACCATTTTTTATCTTTTTTTCCCCTCATCTGTCACTTTTGGAGCCCTCTAGCAATTACTATAATTGCTCCCCCTTTCCTCTGTCCCTGATATTCTGCTGAATATCCATTCTGAAATTCTCTTTTTGTCAAATTCACATGCTCATTTCTTTCCAAATGTGCCTCCTGCAGCATTGCTATTTGCACTCTGCGTTTCTTAATATAATTCAATACTCTTTCCTTTTTATCTATACCTATATGGCCATTCATGTTCCAGGATAATATGGACTAGTCTGTGGTTATTTATCAAATGATAAAAGCATTGAATGGCATTACATTGTAAATGCTGTTAATCGAAACCTCCTCCACCACACCCACCGTTAATTATATATACCAACTCTAAGATGACACTAAAGTAGGGAAGGGGCATATTTCCTTATCCCCACCGTAATGTGATCTTAGTCAGAATGGTTCAGTGAATGGTAAGTTTAGCAATATATGCCATTCAGTGCTTTGCTTTTCAACAGATAGACATGTATCCAGTATGGACAGCGTAGCCATCATGACAGAAAGATATTGTTCCCACCTGTTATACATGATAGTGTTTTTGAATGTGTATTTATAGTTTTTGTGTTACATGCATATACTAATGTTTTGCAGGCTGATCTTTTCTACAGTTGTGTCTTCTCATGTCCATTTAAATCTATGTCACATTTTCAAGACTTTTTGTTTTAATGAAAACCTTCAGGGAAAAAAAAAACTAAATGCAAAATATCCTCATCCCTCATTAACTTATGACAAACACACAAAACTATGTACACCATCAGAATATGAAGTGTAATGCTCCAGAAGGGACAATTGCCCCAAAGTGATGGCTACACCTACATGCATTATCTAACCTAAATGAAGGCTATCCATACTAAGGTGAATGCTACAGCCTGTGCTCCTACTTAACACTGATTGCTGTCTGTTCTTTTCTTATCTCTGTTCCTCTCCCATATATGAAAAACATCTTGTGTGCTTTCAGAAAACATTAACTTTAAACTCTAAGAAAAAGTGCACTGTCTGTCTTTAACTAAAACTAAATTGTATGCTGTTCTATTAACTGCATTAATGTATTAAGGCTGCTAGGGAGATTGTTACCTCTTAGTCTATTTCCATAATTTAAAACATAATTTGTTCACTGAGCTGCTTGCCATTTATCTTTAAATTGTGCATATCCCTCAGCAAAGATTGCTCAGAATTTTCAAGATTCACTGCATGCAGCTGCAGAGAACTTATCACCATGGAAATGTACTCAGCAATGGGTCTTTGTAAGTTTAGCTCATAAAAGAATGCACAGCTGCCCTCAGCTGTAGATATTTCAATGCCACTGAAAATTTGGCAGTGGAAAACAAACAAGCTAATATCTTTAAAGTTATAAGAAACGTAGCATTTTCATGGCTTTCATTGTTTTGTCTATTTTTAAAGTGCTTACAAAAACACCTGTTTACAGCTTAAAACAATAATAGTAATCTAGAGAGTCACCTTTTTAAAATAAAAATTGAAAATATCCTAATTCTACATATAATATAATCATTGAACTTTTACACGCCACCACCACCACAGCAATCCAAGATCAAAGCATATGAACATTAAACTTGTTCTGGTCATCTTTTTTTTTCTCTTTTTATACTGTAAAACATCTACTTCTTACAACTAAAAAAGTACTTATTTCCTTTAATATTTTTAACACGTACAACAGTTACCAAAAAGAGTTCCTCCACATTTAAAGTATTCATGATTACACACTATACAAAACTGTTTTACTGTATATAACATGCAGCTTATATCATAAAATGCTTTATACAGAAACTAATAAGAAAAAATGTTTTACTTACAGTTAGTTTCCTCCCTTTTGGTGTCATTCTAAACATTAATGATATAAAGTGGGGTACATGTTTTGCAGTCCACCCACAAGTTTAGCAGAGTCAACAAACGTCTAGTATTTTTTGGCCACTTTTTCTTGCAAAACCATATTTCACAAATGTGGGTAAGATGCTTTATAGTTTTCTATTCATTCACTAATTTCAGGGTTGAGGGCCGTCTTCCTGTTCAACTCCACCTCATAACACCAGTCTCTGGTTCAATTCTTCTTGTCAACTCCTGTGTTTTTTTTCTATTTCTCAAGCATTTTCCTTTGGAAAATTGGAAAAGGTTTCACTGGCAAAGTCTCGCTATGAACCTCACCATCAGAAGAATGAAAAGCAGAATCCCCTTCTGCTTGCTGACTCACTTTTTGTTGGTTAAACCTTTTATTTCTTACTTAGCCTGTTCTATATCAAAAAATGGCTTTGATCCTGCAGGATAAAAAATAAAACACTATGAAGACAGCTGGGTACAGAAGCTTGAATCTCACACCTGCCTCTCAATATTCCTTGATTACTAAGATAAATTTGCTTTTCTTCTGCCTGGTGTACAGTGAATAGTCATATTCTACAAATACTTTGCTGTCTCCAATTTTTAATACTTTGCCCTTCAGCCACAGTTTATGTCAGGATCAAGTCTTTCTGTTGGTGTGATTGAATTTTAACTACTACAGGTCTTGGCTGCTTTCTCATGCCCACGTTTGGAGCATACACAATGTGAACTTTCAGTCAACAAATTCTGCTGTGGAACACCAGTCCATTTGCTTATTTGTGCTTTCATAAAATTAATATAGTCTGTTCCTTCTAGTTTCTGTGGTATAGCACAAAATTTCAGGTTTTCTCTGCATGCTCTGTCGTCAAACCATATGATTTTTTTTAAACAGTTCTTGAGAAGCCTCGCATTCAGCCAGATTTTTCTTCATGTCAGCCTCTGATTCTTGCAGTTTTATCAGTTCATCTGAATGGCTAGTTAAAGCTTCTTCTATTTTTCCAGTCTTTTTGTTTGAATTCATATGTTCCTTTAATGTTTTGTTTATTTTAATCACCCCTGATTACATTTGATTTATTTTTTCACCCAAATTACTGGAAGCCATCTCTTGAAGCAAAGCTAAAGCTTAAACTGTTTTTGGTTGAACAGCTGCAGAATCCTTCCCAGGCAGTGTTTTCTCTTCACCTTTTCTGGTTGATTTTCTTTCAGGTTTTCCAAATGTATTCTTTGCTGGCATCCAGGCATTGTATTTACTAGCCATTAAATGAATTTTACCAAAACAAAAAGAAAAAAAAACATTTTCAGTGACACTCGTTTTTCTCGGTTTCTGTTATCACACTGGAAGAGCTGAAGTTATGCTGTTGGTCACTGTGCAGCCATCTTTAAAGAGCCAGTCATCTGCAGATCTGGTCAACCATAAACACTTAACAGTAGCTTTGACTTCTGAGAAGTAAATGCTAAAGAAGAATAGTTCAAGGACTGAACCCTGGGATACACCTCTAGTGACAGCTGTTTTGGTAGAGGTTGAACAACCCACTCTAATTTCCTAGGTTCTGTTTGTGAGTTAGTTTGCTGTGTAACAAGCTAGATATGGATAAACATTTAGCTGGGGAAGTTTATCTATGATACCTGAGTGTGGCATGGTATTAAACATCTTTGGAAAGTCTAGATATGCAGTATGTACTGATTTACCCTCATCCATTGCTTCAATAACCTTCTTAAAGAAGTCAACCAGATTAAATATGCAAGATCTACCATTAACAAATCCACACTGGCTTGGGTTGAGAGTCTAGAGAATACATATGTCCTTATTTGTTGATTCCATAAGGATACTTTCCATAGCCTTACAGATGAGGCTGATAAGACTTATGGGTCTATGATTTCCCGGGTCTGTTGATGCCCCAACTTTGTGCACAGGGATGGCAGTTGCTGTCTTCCATGTCTCCAGCACAAAGCCTGTGTGGAGATTGACATTGAAAAGCCTCTGTAGAGAATCTGACATCTCATGGTTCAGGGTGACTCTTAAACATCCTGGTATATTATCAAGCCCTAAAGGTGCAGTGTTTTGGGGCTTTGGTAGTCGCTTAAGGAATTGCTCATTGGAGATTTGAACTGGTTGTAGATGTTATGGAGCTTTTCTCCCTGGGACTCCACTGTAAATAGACCTTGTTCCAGTTGGACTTTCCCAGTAAACAAATGTAAAATAAAAAAAAAATAAAATAAATTGTATAAAGAAGCTTCTACTTTTGACTACTTTCATTATTGTAAACTGAAATTACTGAAGGACTAAAGATACATGGTTTGCAATCCACTGAAAGTGGAAAACTGCATATCACATTCTTTCTACTACAATGCTTACAACTCCTCCCATCACAACCTTTATACTGAGCTCAAGGGAGGAAATCCATTCCTACTAGGTGTACAGCCAGGGTTGCCAGACGTCCCTATTTGGGCGGGACTGTCCCGAGATCAGCAGCCTGATCCCGAGTCCCGCCCTGCCGGTTTAAATCCCGGGCAGCCTCCGTTTTGTTTTTTTTTTTTTTTGATTGGCCCGTATACCGGCATACGGGCCAATCAAAAATCACTAAACATGGAGCTTCTTGTGTTTAATGCGGAATTTCCGCATTAAACGAAGCTCCGTGTTTAGCGATTTTTGATTGGCCCATATGCCGGTATACGGGCCAATCAAAATAGAGCTACTTCTGTTTAATGCAGAACTGCGATGTTCTGCATTAAACAAAAGTAGCTCCGTGTTTAGCGATTTTTGATTGGCCCGTATGCCGGTATACGGGCCAATCAAAACATCGCAAAACAGAGCTACTGTTTAATGCGGAACTGTGATGTTCCACATTAAACAGAAGTAGCTCCGTGTTTAGCGATTTTTGATTGGCCCGTATACCGGTATAGGGGCCAATCAAAACATTGCAAAACAGAGCTACTTCTGTTTATCGCGAACATCGAGTTCGCGATAAACAGACGTAGCTCCATGTTTAGCGATGTTTTGATTGGCCCGTATACTGGTATATGGGCCAATCAATAAATCGCAAAACAGAGCCACTTCTGTGTAATGCGGAACTGCGATGTTCTTACAGTGAAAGACCTTTTTTTTTTTTTGGGAATATAGTAGGGGGGAGAAGTTAGCATTACATTTATCCTCTATTAGATTAGCAGTGTTCTCTGGGCATGAGTAAGTGATATAATTTAGTGTTAACTCTGCTCAGTGCTGTACATTGTTCCTAAAGTTTCAAACTTAGTTTAAACAAGGCTTTGTGGTTGTTCTTTGCCTAAGTGGCAGTTTGTATCTCATAACAGTCTTTGATTGCTTTGATCAGGGTCTGGAATTCCATGTTAAGTTTAGCAAGACCATTTTTTGCATCTTTAGAGTTATTTTCATTTTTACATGTAATGATTTTTTTTCTTTTATTATACAGTCTGTTTGTGTTGGATACTACCATAGGGGTTTGTTTTTGACTTTAGAGCAGTATTTACTTCAAAGGGGGGCAGAAGCATTTGTGCAGTTATTCACATGTACATAGTGCAGTAAAAGATTCCACATAAGCAGTGGGGTTGTCAGTCTGGAAGGGGATGTTGAATTTAGCTAGTGTCGAATCCTGGCAGAGTAGAGTAGCATTGGCATAATCTCTGAATTCGGAGGGGATGCTTCTAGCTTCAGTCTTAATGTGAATGTGACTGATATGTGGTCCAATTTAACTGGTTCTGAGAGTTTGCAATGAGGAAATACAGAAGTCTCTGGGTATAAATGTTAGAGGATGTGTATGTCTCCCTGTTAATGTAGGGGTAATTGAAGTATCTTAGGAGAATGTTTTTTGGTGTAATGTATAGGAACACCATTTAGTTTGGTAGGAGTTATGGGCTGAGGAGGACATAGAGGGCAGTCTTATAGTTAGCCATGTTGTGATAAGAGGTCTTCTTAATTGTAAGTTGGACGTAGAGGAGATCTAGATAGTTTTCTTTTCTAACTAGTCTGGAGGTGAAGTTTTTTTTTCACAAATATGGAGTAATGACTGCCTGTAGTGCTATTGAGTTTTGTGGTCATCCTGAACATGTGGTAGGCATTGAAACACTAAACTGATAGGGTTCTGTCAGTGATCTTGAAACATGGTTCCATAGCAATGCATAAAGCAGTGTTTTCTAGGGTAAGGAGTGCTTTTAGGGAATGATGTTTTTTGTTAAGGCTTGTAGTGTTGACCAGAAATACCTTTATGTTATCCAGCTTCTGTTTTGTTATGTTGGAAGCTTTTCAGCACTGATGTTGCCTAAAAATGCACTATAGGGCTGGACAAAGTTTTAGCCAATATAAAAAAGCCTTAGGGGGTAGGTACACCCCATCTCTGGCAAAGCAGTTAGTACTAAATACCATTTTCTCTCAGGCTGATATATGTCAGACCGTGTTGAATAACAGCAAAAGCTAAGCCATTTGCTGAAGTCAGTAATCTTTTGTTCATATTGCAGCATTGTTCTTGGTCATGGTAAAATGCTGCTCAAGGCTAGGTGCATAACTGTCTCGGACACATATTCCGACAGCCTGCAGAATGTATCTCTTTATATAGTCCAGGGTAGTACATCTCAAGTCATTTACATGCACATGTACTATAACTGTGTTATATGTGTACTAGTAGTAAAAGACTTGCGTGTATGTGTGCTGTGTCGAATCCTGGCACCTGACAGGCAAATGACTGTGACCTTCTCCTTAAACAGCCTGGTGAGTGGTGCATCATTGTGCTTCACAATGGAGTCACCTATGACTAGGGTGTTGGATTGTGTGGAAGTTTGCACTGTGGGCTTTTGAAATGAGATACGATGACTCTTTAATGCATGTTAAAGTTGAGAGTTGCCTGCATTTGTTAGGTTGCTGAGGGTACTTATTTGTTAGGTTACATTAAGGTGGCCTTTGTGGTTTAAGTAGGTTACATTTAAGAGCCTCAGCATATATAGGTTTATGTGTCCATTCATCTGTGAGGTTACAGTGAGATCAGTGGGGGGTTTCTAATCACCTTGCCAGATTTCCGACTGGCCAGGTAGGGACAAAGTAAAGACTAAAAAAAAAAAAAGGTCTTTCACTGTAAGAACATCGCAGTTCCGCATTACACAGAAGTGGCTCTGTTTTGCGATTTATTGATTGGCCCGTATACCGGTATACGGGCCAATCAAAACATCGCTAAACATGGAGCTACTTCTGTTTAATGCGGAACTGCGATGTTCCGCATTAAACAGAAGTAGCTCTGTTTTGCGATGTTTTGATTGGCCCGTATACCGGTATACGGGCCAATCAAAAATCGCTAAACACGGAGCTACTTCTGTTTAATGTGGAACATCACAGTTCCGCATTAAACAGTAGCTCTGTTTTGCGATGTTTTGATTGGCCCGTATACCGGCATACGGGCCAATCAAAAATCGCTAAACACGGAGCTACTTTTGTTTAATGCAGAACATCGCAGTTCTGCATTAAACAGAAGTAGCTCTATTTTGATTGGCCCGTATACTGGCATATGGGCCAATCAAAAATCGCTAAACACGGAGCTTCGTTTAATGCGGAAATTCCGCATTAAACACAAGAAGCTCCGTGCTTAGCGTAGTGATTTTTGATTGGCCCGTATGCCGGTATACAGGCCAATCAAAAAAAAAAAAAAAAACAAAGCGGAGGCTGCCCGGGATTTAAACCGGCAGGGCGGGACTCGGGATCAGGCTGCTGATCTCGGGACAGTCCCGCCCAAATAGGGATGTCTGGCAACCCTGGCTGTACACCTAGTAGGAATGGATTTCCTCCCTTGAGCTCAGTATAAAGGTTGTGATGGGAGGAGTTGTAAGCATTGTAGTAGAAAGAATGTGATATGCAGTTTTCCACTTTCAGTGGATTGCAAACCATGTATCTTTAGTCCTTCAGTAATTTCAGTTTACAATAATGAAAGTAGTCAAAAGTAGAAGCTTCTTTATACAATTTATTTTATTTTATTTTTTTTTTTATTTTACATTTGTTTACTGGGAAAGTCCAACTGGAACAAGGTCTATTTACAGTGGAGTCCCGGGGAGAAAAGCTCCATAACATAATGGTACAAATAGAACAAATGACAAAACAAATTCTGTACAGAGGCATATATACAATCAGAGCTCCATGTCTTTATATGACAACACAATCCACGAATGACAGAAAATTTCTATACAGTGGCATATATACATTCTATGAGATTTTTTGTACCTTAGTTTGATTTGAGCAAGCTTGGTATATAGCTAGCAAAACCTTGAATTCCCTATTGGTAGTACAAAGCATAAACATGTTTTTAATCATACTACAGCAATGGGATGGTTTGAGTTTTTTTCAGTTAAGCAAAAATGATGCAGGATTAGCCATGTTGCCTTATGTTGTTTGGTTACAGGGTACAGTTCTGGTGGGGGTGCCTTCTGTTTGGAGTCTGCTTGACCCTCCTGTGCTTCTCTGGTTTTCACTGGGTACCAGCTTCCTTATACATCCCAAAGATATGCTGACAACTACTGATCTTCTAAGTTGTCAGTAGGTATTCAATTCAAATCAATTCATTTCAATTCAACTTTATTATCATCTCTACTTAAGAGACAGCATCACAAAGTACAATGAAATTCTTATTCTTCAAATCCTCCAGCAATGTATAAAAACATGGCAATTAACAAGGAGTAATCTAAGAGAACAAATAGACAATAATGTAAATGCCAGTATCAGTAAGTATATATATATATATATATATATATATATATATATATATATGTATAAAACTGTGCAAAAGAGTGCATTTGTGCAAAAAAAGCTTGTTTCCCTCCAAATGTGAACCAACCTACAATACTGGAGAGAGAGGTAGTACATGAGTTTTATTTAACCGTCTAATAGCTTGAGGTATAAAACTGCCTTTCAGCCTGGTTGTTGTGGCTGCCGTGCTCTTATAATGCCTCCCTGATGTTAGCACCATAAACAGTTTGTGTTGTGGGTGGGTACTGTCCATGATAATGTTTTGAGCCCTCCTAAAAACTCTTTTCTTGTAGATGTCCTCCATTGCAGGGAGTGTTACTCGAATGATGTTTTGCACAGTATTTATTACTCGCTTCATAGCCTTGCGATCTCATATTTTACTATTTCTGAATCATACTGTAACAGAGTGGGGGAGGCTTTCTCAATTGTACATCTGTAGAAATTGCTGAGGATGGTATTGGGCATGCCAAACTTCCTCAGCTTTCTCAGAAAATACAGCCACGCCAGCTTTTCCATACCAGGTCTGTGATGTTATGAGTCCAGGTAAAGTCCACTGAGATGTTAATACCAAGGAATTTGAATCTAGCCACTCTTTCCACCTCAGACTGACCAATATATAATGGTAAGTGCTGCCGCCTATTCCTCCATGTATCAGTGATCCTGTCTTTTGCTTTGCTGGTATTAAGAGAGAGATTACTGTTCTGACACCTCTTCACAAGGGTCTTCACTTCCCTCATATACGCTGACTTATCACTCCCTGAGATCAGACCAATGACTGTAGTATCAGTCGCAAATTTGATAATACTGGTGTCATGTTGAGAGGCAACACAGTCATAAGTGAAGAAGATGTACAGCGTTGGACTCAGCACATGGCCTTGTGGAGTTCCTGTATTTATTATTATTTTTTAACAGACTCACTGTGGTCTGCCTGTTAAAAAATCTAAGACCCAACAGCAAAGAATCAGTGGCACACCCAGTATGGACAGCTTATTAATGAGCTTCATTGGTATCACTGTATTGAAGGCTGAACTGTAATTAATAAACATCAATCAAGCATAACAGTCCTTATTTTCAAAATGAGTAAGAACTGTTTGCAGTGTTGTACTGACTGCATCCTCTGTCGACCTGTTCAGTCTGTATGCAAACTGCAGGGCACCCATTGTATCAGGTATAACTGACTGAATATGAATCAAAGCATTTCATCACTATGGGAGTCATTGCAACCAGCCAGTAGTCATTCAGGCAGTTGGTTTTGCCCTTTTTCATCAGTGGAATAATGGTGGTTGCCTTATAACAAATGAGAATTCTATATTATGCAAAGGAGAGGATGAAAATATCAACCAGAACATCAGCAAGCATTGAATCACCAGTTTTGAGTGTCCTTCAAGCAGTATTATCTGGACCAGTTGCCTGTGTTTCTGTGTGTTTCTCTGTGTGCATGTTTGTCTTGGCTGGACTGGTGCCCCATCCAAGGTTTGATTTTTGTCTTATGCCTGTTGCTTGCTGCAGTAGACCTGGTTCCTTCATTAACCCAACTGGGACAAAGCAAAATGAATGAATGTAATGTCTTACCCTCAGTGAGATAGTTAATGTATTCAACTTCTTACATATTTATATGAAAGTAATTTCACTGTCTGCCAAGTGAAATGCCTACACATACCATTTTTAATAATTACAAGAGTTAATTTAGAACATCATTTAAATGACTTGTATATCCAGAAATCTAAATTTGAGGCAACTGTCAGTAGAAGAAATTAGCATTTTTTTGGAACTTTTGCTTCTATTCATTAACTTTTCACTGACATAAGTATGCTGCTCCTAATTGGTGAACTTTTCCTGGTGAGCACATCTGTGGTTAGTTGAAATACCACTCACCCAAGTTGTGGTTACTTCTGTGTTGTTCTGCTTGGGGGGGGTTTATACTGTATATTTAATATTTGCTGTGAATTAAAAATATTTATTAATGGTATTATTTGATTGGTAGAGTGTTGTTTTGCTCAACTTAAGAACTCTGGCCACAACACACATCAAATATCCTGTATCTCTCTTTATATTGCCAGAATGTCTCCAATGTCTCCCTTTTCCTGCCTTGATAAGTCATAGATGATTACAGTCAGTCATTAATGGCAAACATTACAGTTCCACACTTCATGTCCTTCAGTAAATAGATTGTAGTACGAAAGCTGTTATACTAGCTGCTTTCTAATTTTGTAGAAGAAATAATTAAAATCTGTCCATGATTTTGCCCCACTACTAATTTTGTCTTTGTCTTGATTTCTTGCCTTACATGGTTGAGAGGTCTGCTTAATGTTCCCTGTCACCCTCCCTCATAAGTCACAAACTGTTGCAAGCATTGAATAATGCCTGCAATCCTCATTATATGTCAAAACAACCCTGCTGCACTAACTTAACCATTATTGCAGTGAGTTATTGCTGAGGTTTCCTCTGGCAAGTGTGCAAGATTTCACCCCCGCCCCCTTTGTACTTGAGTTGTATTTCTTTTCTTATGACTCCCTGATTTTTTGCATGACATCCCTAGTTTCTAGTGGTAGTGCAGATGATTCATACCCTTAAGTGGGAGGGTACAGGGTTGAAATCCTTTTTACTGCCTTTAAGTCACACTATTTATTACATCTCTGGTTTATCAGCTGGTTCATTTTGTTTTCAAATTAAGTGACTTTAAGACACTGTGTAGAGTATCCCTGATGTCTACTGTTCGCCCAATACACATCTTCAGAGTTCTCCCTGTTTTCTAGTAATTTCCCCACAATCCTTATCATGAGATGTAAGAGTTCTTCCTGGTATCTAATAGTGCACTGCCTGATTCCCGTTATGTGTAAGTGCCATTAAGAGATGATGACAGAGGTTATCCCTGGTGTCTAGTGTTTCCCACTCATTCCACATCTTTAGACTTATCCATGGTGGCTAGAGGTCCCCCCATCCCTCATTTTTAGAGTTATCCCTGGTGGCTAGTGGTTTATCAACCCAGTGTTGCAGACTTTGCTTGTTAATCTAAGGATATATGGAAGTATGACAGCCATCCCAGCACACACACAGAGAAACACACATACACACATTCATTCCATGCACAAACATACACATGCACACCTAATCTACCTCCTCGGTAACCTTTCCTACTGTGACCTCCCAGGCATATGCATCCACACACACACACACACACACACATAGCTAAAATCGTACATGCAGCCCCTTATCTAGACATAGTCATACCCCCAACATTACCTGACCACTAAACTCCCTAGCACTTACCTCTACCATGATGGATGAACATTTATTTATTTATTTACATTTGTTTACTGGGAAATTCCGAATGGACGCAGGTCCTTTTTCAGCGGATGCCCGGGAAGAAAAGCTCCACATCATGTACATGATAAATGGAGATACAAAGTTGCAGCAATAGCAAACAACATTACAGGTTGTTGGCTTTAATACAATAACAAGATATTGATTATCAGCAGTATATACAGTAAATGTTGCAAGTTAAGATAGTTTCTTGTCATAATATTAGTAACAAAATTATCAGACAAGATGTTAAAGTATGTAAAGACAACTATCTATTTCTGACTGTGGTCAGTAGTGGCGGTAGTATAGTTGGGTTAAGAGTCTAGGCGGGGGAACATAGCTTTTTAGCCTTGTTCATTACCACAAACATCCAGAAGTGGCCATGCAATGTTGCACATTTGACTGTGTAACTGCCTTACCACAGGTAATTCCAGAGAAGAGCACATGGCTCATTATCAGACACCTCTCCCCAGGAATGCCTCATTAGAATCAAGCATGGTCACAGACACCCCAGTGAGATGTTGCACATCTTCAATCAAAAACACTGCAGTAGGACTGTCTCTGAATTCCAGGAAGTTGCCACAAGGTTTAAACCTCATGTCAGCTAATGGTAACTTTTCTGAATTTGGGCCACAGGGTGTAGAATTATATGTGTAGCTCAGAACATGCATACAGTATATAAAGTAGTGGTTGTGAGAAGTAAAGAAGGTTCAGGTGAAGTGGAGTTAGACAAAGAAAATTGGTCTATATTAGAAGACCAAAAGTTTAAAATCACAAGCACTCTGAAGAGTGAAAATGCTGGACCCTTAAGTGCTTTTTTTGAGATTGCAATACAGTGAAGATCGGAATATTTGTCCTTTCCTCACTGTAGTGCGATGTTGGAGTTGGAATATATATATTTAGCGGGGGGGGGGCCCAAATAATGATTTTGAGGTCCATCATTTTCGATCTTTAGAGCGTTTGCGATTTTAAACTTTCGGTCTTCTAACATAGACCCAAAGAAAATGATCAGTAAAGCCTGACCTATTTATAGCTGCAGAGTATGTGTCAGACTGACTGAGAAATTATATTGATCACTCCTAATGTGGCAAGATGGGAACTCAAGATGGAAGTAGATACAGGAACAGCTTTAGCTATAATTTCTGAGTGAGGGTATCAGAAATTATTATGTCACATACCACTGGATTAGGAGAGTGTATCCATCACACAAAGTAATGGTGCCTGTGGCATGTAAGAGCCAAACAGAGAACATGTGTGGATATGATAAAGAAAAGCCAACATTGTTTGGTAGCCTTACATTTTGTAAGACTGTTGCTCTGCAAAGTTAGATTCTGTATTTCACAAATTGCTGCCACAATCTTCACTGAATTTGCATCTTGACATTCTGCTGGTTTTGCTGCAGTTCTACTTTCCATTCTGTGCTACTGATTCACTGATACTGTCTTCTGCTGTCCTACTGATTAACTGTACTAGACAGTGTCTGCTGTTCTAGCATACAAACCAAACTGCTTATAGTATCCACATGTTGGCTGCTGTTGTTTTTACTGATACTGTATCATCATTGCTGCTGCTGACTGCATTGTAATTGCAACTATCTGTTGCTGTGGAATCTGTGCCTGATTGCTTTCCATTGTATTATATTAACAAATTATGCTATTTTTGTTCTGTATTTGCAAACTGCTGCCACATTTGCCATTATGGTGCCATTGACTCACTGTGGTATAACCTCTACTGCTGCAGCAGCCACATTCAAGTCAGATTGCTTAGTCTTTAGCGTGGCCACTGGAAGACCGCAGAAAAATTGTGCCAGAGTTGTGGAGAAATGTCTTTGAAATTGAGAAGTTGTGGGAAAACTGTGGTAAGCGTACACGTGTAGTGCAAGCTGTTCATTGAAAATTAAGGATGTACTTCGTGTTTCACTGTTGCAGTCATCACATTTGGGTTATCTGCCTGCAGGTAGCCCTCAGACGGCCTGAATACCAGAGTCTTGGATTCCTGCATCGGATGCTGTCTCTTCTTCCATGACATCAGGTTGTCAGGGGTATAAAACATGCAGCCGATGCAATTACATCAGTCTTTCTTGCTGCGCAGTGCCAGAAGCAGTTTGCAAGTGCTGGTCGGCAGACTCCTGAAATTTTCATTTTCGAGTTTCAGAACTGAAGTCTTCAAAAAAGCTAAGTACTCCATTGGGGATCCTTTTTCTTGCTCTTAACCAATGTCAGTAAAACTTAACAATTGTATTACCTGTGGAAAGCAAATACCTCATAAAGATTTTCATTTGTACTGCATTCCTTGCTTAGGCCCAGAACGTGACGTCCCTCGCTGTCGGTTTTGTGCCTTGTTCAACCCTCGAACTATTCATCATCAGTCTATATTTGCAGCAAATTATTTTGGTACTCAGTTTAACCATCCAGAAATGGCTTCAGTAAGCCATCCGACTACCGATATTCTGAAAAAAACTAAGGATAACGACAGAGACAGACCGCATAGGTCCAAAACTGCCAACGACGCTTCCGTTAAGCTAGTCGCCAGTCCGCCCGTACTCAGTGAGGCGCTTTCACAGCCCCTGATACCTGCTACTTCAGATTCGCAGGCCTCTACTGAGACCGAACCCACTCAGAGTCTGGTATACTGCAAGGTGCTTCTTCGACTATGGAAACTGTGGATGTCTTCACCTTGGATGGGTCCGGACCTACTGTGCAGGCACCGGCTTCTGAGGGTGTATTCAGGCCTATAGACTTGCATTTTAAACCGACTCCATCTTCCTCATCTAGGCCTAAAACTTGACCCACGCCAAGAAAACAGACATCCAAACTGCATGCTCAGGCTCGGGTCTCCTTCTAAAGTAGACCCTCAGGCTCATATGCCTAAAGAAAAACAAATGCTTAGAATGGCTGAAGACCTTATTACCTTAATTAGGGGAAGCCAGCCTTCCCCCTCTAAGAGACCTAGAACTGATTTTCCTTCTGATTCTTCTGATCAGGAATCTGATATTTCTGTTTCTTCTGATTACCAGGATTTGCCCTTATCTACCTATGAGGATTCTGATGCAGAGGACTCCATTCCCTCTGCTTCCCCTCCAGAAGATTTTTCTTTTGGTGAAACCTTGCACACTCTTAGGGAGCATTTCTTCTGGGAAAGCCAGGATTACTCTGACTCCAAAAAGAGGCTTAGGGAATTCTTACTCCTCCCTCAACACAGGCCTTTAGCTATCCTGCCTGTTATGGACATTGTGGATGATGCTTTCTTGGAATCTAGCCTTTCCCCAGACACTTTACCTACAGCTCCCAGAAAACTTGACAGGTATTACAGAGTACCTGACTCTCACAAGTTCCTCTTCAAGAATCCAACTGTGGATCCAGAGACCATTTCCCAAGGACCAAAGGGAATTAAGGCTACTGTTGCCAAAAACCCTACCCCTTCTGACAGACATTCTAGAGCCTCTGCTACTTTGGCCATTAGGGTTTTAAATTGCCAGTTTCAGATGTTAAAGCACCAGCAGCATATTATAGGACTACTTAAACAGAAAATGATGTTAATTCCTGACTGTGCTGAACACAAAGAATTACTAGATTTAATGCATTCTGCAGAACAAGTTGGTAAACATACTTTGCAATGTGGTTTTGACTCTTTAGAAGCATCTCACAGGGCTCCTGTCTCTGGGTCTGTACTTAGAAGGCATGCTTGGCTTAAGGAGCAAAACCTGCCAGATCATGTTAAAGCTAAATTACTGGATGCTCCCTTAAACCAAGACCACCTGTTTGGCAACAAAGCAGAAGAAGTCCTCAAAAAGGTGGAGGAAAAAGCTAAATCTATGCAAACTGCTAAAGATTTCCTGCAAGTACAGCCTCCCATATTTAGTAGGCATTGGCCTTCAAAGAACTGGTCCTTTCCAGCCTCTTCCAGGCCTTCTCAGTCCAAACCCAGGAACAGCAGACCACCTAGGTTACAGTCTCAGGCTACGCACAGGCCTAAGCAGTGGAGAGCTCCCACTTCCAGGGAGTAGTAAGACACCCCCCTACGGGAAAATGGCACAATGACATAACCTTAACCCTTCCAAGCCCTGCTCAGCTGCCTGCTCCCTTAGGAGGAAACCTCGCCCTGCATTCAAAAAACTGAGAACTCATTACCCAGGACAGATGGATTTTGAATATAGTTTCCCAAGGATACAGATTCCACTTCCACACCCTACCAACCCCAAACGGTTGGCCAGACCTACCCCCAAATCAGTGGACAGAGGCTCAACAGCAGGTTCTCTCTCTTCTAAGTATTGTAGAATATGAATGGTCAAAACATGTGTTCAAAGGAGATTGAGTATGTGAAAACTTGTTTGTATTGATTTGAACTCTGTACTATGAACTATTAAGTAAACTGTGAATAGTGGAAAAGTGCTGAAAAACAAGAGCCTGTCTGACAGCAGGAAATGAGCCTTATATGGAAGTGTATCCGATTTTCTTTCTCTGCCTAGAGATGTAGTAATGTGGACTGCTTCAAGCCTACAGGTAAACCACTGATTGGTTAATTATCTTTTGTATTATTTTAATTGGTCTAGTTTATATTTTTGTACTGTCAGTAATATCACCAGCATATAAGCTTATGCATTCATTTGTTTGGGGAGTCTCCTTGGTACTTTCCAGTAGGCTCCCACACGTGTGTAATAAATACCACTGAAAGAGAGGAAGAAGTGTCTTGTCTTCATTTAAGGTAAAATGAAAACACAACAATTGGTGCCATTTACTCGGATCTGAATTGACAACGGCTGCAGTAGTTGGGGATTGAACAAAGTACTCCTAGTAAAAGGGCCTATGACATAATTTTCTGTTCTGGCAGTGTTTCTTTCATTTCCTGTACTTATCTGCTTCACAAATTTGGCATTAATAATTTTATAGAAATGTAATAATTCCTCTCATTCAGTTGTTTGAGGTAAGTGGCATGTATTTTTTTTTCTTCTTCTCTCTTTGCTATTGATTGTGTAGTATGAGAGTGGGGTAAAATGAAACACTGGCGACATAAGAGTGAAAGCAGATACGAGAGTGGGAAAAGTAACGTTTACAAAACGTCATAGCTACTTCTGTAAAATACAGACTAGCTTACCGTGTGAAAATGGGAGCAAGTGTGGGAACCATAAAAGAGCCAGAAAGAAGTACAACAGCTGGTTATATGTTTTTTCGTGTGTCCCGGGACAGTTGTATGTTTATAAGTCAGTGGGTCGCCCTCACTGAGGATGATGGTAAACTCGCCTTTCCAGAGAATGGTAGTTTTAATAAAAATATTTTGCTTAATCTCCAAGGGAAATTAAGAAGAAAAGGGAGAAGAATACCAGGGTTGTGCTGGGCAGCATTTAATGATTGGATGACAGAGGCGAAAGAAAGAGAAAAGGATTTGGTTATTAGTAGTTTAAAGGATAATCAGCAGAAATTAAAAGAGCAACTTAAAGAATTAAAACAAACTGCTAGTAATTTAGATATAGTGAATGGTAAATGTTTGAAGGACCCGCCCTTTAAGGGGCTTTATCCTTTGAAGGAATTAGCTAAATTACAGATAACTGAATCGTCGGAAGACGATAATGCTTGGCTCCCCCACCACCAACTGCACCACCAGTTGCACCCCCGCAGTATCAGCCCCCCCTTGCTCAACAAGGAGCGGAAGCACAGCAGCCAGATTCCACCACTAAAGACCCCACCCCTAAAGAAAGAGAACGAGCAGTGGATAGTCACTCTAGTGACTCAGATCCAGACACAAGCGATAGAAAAAAGGGACCAAAAACTCGTAGTAAGACTCATAAAGAAGCAAAAGCTGTAATGTATTTTAAAGCTAAACCCTACTATAAAGGTAAAGGAAAACATTTACACCGATGGAGGCTTTTTGGTCAGTTCCCCGCTATAATTGACAGAGGGGACGGGTATTTTGGACCAGATAAATTTAATCCAGATTCAGGGTCAGAGTCGTCAGACGACGACAGATTGTTACCTTTGAGGGAGGTACCTAACCCGGCTCATGCTAGAGGTGCACAGGAACCACCGACCGTTGTAGTACCTAGGGCGTGGTTGGCGGTTGATTTTCAAGCCATTACTAAATCATTACCGCCCATTTGTACTAATCCAGCTAAATTCCAGCATGTGCTGGCAGGACATATTTGTTTACAAAATCCTACGATAGAAGAAGTTAAGGCAGTTCTTCAGTATGCCATACCGGCTGATATGATGAAATTGATTTGGGACCATGCCAATGTCCCTACTCCGATTCCAAAACATGACTCACATGGAGATAATTGGTTTGAAGCAGTTAGACAGCGTTTAGTAGATGCTATCACAATAATAGTTCCACCCACACCCAACTGGTCTAAAATCAAGTCAGTTCTTCAAAAAGAAGACAAACCCATGGACGAGTATTTAAATCGTCTCACTGAAGCCTTTGAAGCTTATTCTGGGTACCCTGAACCCACCGAAGGGCCGGCACAAAGTGGAGTGTTGGCTGCTTTCGTAGATGGGTTACGCCCACAAGTACGAGACAAGCTAAAAGAAGTGTGTTTAAACTGGCCTAGTCTTGGATTGCACAAATTAGTTACACAAGTGCAATACCTCTCCGACCACTTAGCACAGGAAAAAAAGAACTTACACGAGAAATTGGTTAAGGTGCAGATTCAGATGTGCACTGCCTTCAGGCAGCGCGGACGGGGAGGATGTGGATGGGGAAGAGGGAGAGGTGGACACCAAGTGGCTGGAAACCATAATAGCAGGAAGATCGATCAGCCACACCCCAAAATCAAATGGAGTGTTTTAATTGCGGCCAAGTAGGCCACTGGCGAAATGAATGTCCATATCTGGCTGAGCAACCTGCCCCACCCACTGATACGTCACCTCAGTGGAATTCTAATTGGGCTCCATCCAATCGGCAGTCATCACAATGAAGGTTCCCTGAGCAAGGACAACAGCACTTGTGCCCTTTCATACCTGTGGATCAAGATGGACCACATGTTATGTTACTTGTCAAAAACAAATTGTATCCCTTCTTGATTGATACTGGAGCATCCAAATCTATGTTAGCCAGTGAAGCAGCAATAAATGTCCCCCTCTCCAATAACGTAACCAGAGGGGTAGGTGTCTCTGGCATTCCTATTGAATATTCTGAAGCCATCCGAGTCCCAGTGACTTTGGGACCTTTGCAAGACAATCATGCATTTTTAGTAGGACCCTCAGCACCCTTAAAGTTATTGGGAAGAGATTTGCTCTGTATAATGGGAGCAACTATCTTCTGTACTGCTGAGGGAGTATATTTACAAGTACCTTCAGACAAGCAAGATAGTATTTTGGCTACTTTAGATGAAAACGTCACTCTGCAAGCAATGTGTATGCAGTCTGACCTTGATAAAAATAAGCATTTAACCTCATTACCCTCTCATCTATGGACCACTCATGATAATGATGTTGGGTTTCTAATTTCAGCCACTCCTGTTAAAATGACCTTAAAACCTGGAGCAAAGTTACCTTGGGTACCACAGTACCCTTTGACGGTAGAGGCCACATCTGGTATTGCCCCCGTCATTTCTGCCCTAGTGCAACAAGGAATTATAGTACCTACAACAAGCCCATGTAATACCCCAATTCTACCAGTGAAGAAACCCGGTAAACAAGCTTAAAGATTTGTGCAAGACTTGCGAGAAGTTAATAAAGCTATCTTGCCTATTTTCCCAATCGTACCAAACCCAGCTACAATTTTGAGCTGTATCCCACCTACAGCACATTGTTTTATGGTTATAGATATTTCATCTGCTTTTTTCTCTATCCCGTTACATGCAGATAGTCAGTATTTGTTGGATTAATTTATAAGGGCCACCAGTACACTTGGACCCGACTACCTCAAGGGTATGTAGAATCTCCAACCTTGTTTTCCAGAGAGATGCATAGACAACTGCAGGATTTACAATTACCACCACGTTCAGTATTAGTGCAGTATGTAGATGGTATTCTTCTTGCTTCACAAGATACCCAGTCTTGTATAGAGGACTCACTTCTAGTTTTAAGATTTTTAGCCGAACGAGGTTGTAAGGTAAATAAATCTAAATTGCAGTTTGCTCAAGAAAATGTACAATACCTGGGACATATCATTTCTACATGTTCACGTCAAGTACTTCCAAGCAGAATCACTTCCATTCAGACTGCTCCCCGACCTGTAACTCAGAGACAACTCAGGGGATTCCTTGGCCTAGCAGGTTATTGCAGACAGTGGGTGCCCAATTTTTCAGAAATTCCGGCCCCTCTGTTACACCTTTTAAAAAAGGAGGTCACAGACCCTCTGCCTTGGTCCCCTAAACATGAAACCGCCTTTCAGGCTATTAAAATGGCATTGATTAACCCACCTGCCCTGGGGCTCCCAGATTACTCTAAACCCTTTTTTTTCTTCTGTTGTGAAAGAAATAAAACTGCCCTGGGCCTGCTGGCACAAGCGCGCACAGGAGGCTATCGACCTATAGCATATTACAGTACTCAGTTAGACCCTGTTGCTTCTGGCTACCCATCCTGTTTACGTGCAGCAGCAACTGCTGCTGTTTTGATAGATATGGCAGCACCATTGGCATTAGGGTATGACACTATATTAGCGGTACCTCATGCAGTACAAGCATTACTTTTAAAAACAAAGACTCTATATCTTTCTAACGCTCACCTCACTAAATATGAGTTAAGTTTATTAAGTAATCCCGCTATTCAAATTACACGTTGCCCACCACTAAAACCTGCTTCATTAATTCCAACTAGTGACGAGGGTGAACCACATGACTGTGTGCTTGTAGTTAACACTGTTCTGTCTCCTAGATTAGATTTGCAAGATGTTCCTTTGCTTAATCCTGATTTAGTTTTTTTTGTGGATGGATACTGTTTACAAAATAATTTTGGTGAACTTCAGGCTGCATGGTCAGTCTGCTCGCCATCTCAGGCTTTGCAAACTAGACAATTACCGACCTGGCACTTCCGCACAATCTGCGGAATTAGTGGCACTTTTGCATGCATGTAAAATGGCTAATGGCAAATCTGTTACTATTTATACTGACTGACGTTATGCCCATGGTGTTGTTCATGATTTTGGTACCCTATGGAAGGAAAGGGGGTTTTTGACATCCTCTGAGGCACCAATAAAAAATTACTTGTATATTGATCACCTCTTGCAGGACTTATTATTACCTTCCAAAATTGCTGTTGTCAAGTGTGAAGCTCACCAGTCTAATGACTCCCTATTAGCTAAGGGAAATAATTTAGCCGACTAGGCTGCCAAGCAGGCTGCTCTTTCGAATACTGTTCAGGGAAAATTTTTGCAGCCTATTTTACAAACACTTACTTTTGACACTACTGTATTGAAAGCTTTGCAAACTGAAGCATCGGAATCAAAAAGAAAAACATAGCTGGCCCATAATTGTTTTCAATGCTCTGATTCAATTTGTCAGCACCCAGATGGCAGATTAATTTGCCCCACATCCATGTTAAATTCTCTTATAAAAGCATTCCATTTGCCAGCTCATGTCGGGGTACAAGCATTGATTAAACAAATCCAGAAGGATTGGTTTGCCCCAGGACTTTCTGCTTCTGTGCAACATTTTTTGAGCATGTGCTCCATTTGTTTACAGCATAACATTTCAAAGGGCACTCTGGCTCCCACTCAACCTGTGCCAAAACTAATGGGACCGTTTTGTGCCTTACAATGGGACTTTATTGAACTTCCACCTTGTACTCATTTTAGATATGTTTTGACTATTGTTGATATTTTTCAGGATGGTTAGAAGCCTACCCATGTGCTAAGAATGATGCTGTTTCAGTTGCAAAAAAGTTGTGCTATGAATTCATACATCGTTTTGGTGTTCCTTGTCAAATATATTCTGACCGAGGGACACATTTTTACTGCTAAGTTAGTTGATTCATTGTGTACAATATTAGGCATTACTGTGAAATTTCATTGTCTATACAAACCACAGGCATCTGGTATTATTGAACGTATGAACCAAACTTTAAAAACCAGACTTGCTAAAGTCACTTCAGAAACAGGCCTAACTTGGGTACAGGCCTTACCACTAGCTTTACTTTCTATGCGGTCACAACCGCATCCTACTAAGGGTCTTTCTCCACATGAAATCCTCATGGGTTGTCCTTTGCGTATGTCCATGACACCACCACCACCTTTTTCTGAATATGATGCATTTGATAATGACGTTCTTTTGTATTGCAAATCTCGTGTTTCTTTATTACAGTTTCACCGCCAACAAGTAGCAGTTGCTCAACATCTTCCTGATCCTTTTCTAGCATCCGCTTTGCAACCAGGGGATTGGGTCTATGTTAAATCCTTCTCTAGAAAAACAGCGCTCCAGCCATGCTGGAAGGGGCCCTTCCTGGTTCTTCTAACTACGTCATCTGCTGTGCGACTGCAGGGATCTACAACTTGGATCCATATTTCACACGTCAAAAAAGTTGTACCGTCTGAAGATCAACAGCCTTTACCCTATTCAACTCCAGATTCTCCTCCCATTGCTACACATACTCGTGGTAGAACTGTTCCAGTACCTGACAATGCCTAATATTTACCCTTTTGGAAAACTCCAAACTTCTGACACTACACAAACTCAACCACCATTTCCACACAAATACTGGACAATCATTTTGGTGGTCATTCTGTTGTACTGTTATTTTTGCTGTGGCCATTTTTATTTCCTGCTCCATCAATGCATCACACCAAATGAGCCATTTGGCATCCACCTTTCAACACCTATCAAGCCATCAAATATGTTTATGCTTCTACATTCAACATCTCTAACTGCTGGATCTGTACTTCTAGTCCCTCCGTACATGGGGGATTGTCATTGGCTGCGGCTCCACTAAGTATGATTGATACATGGACTAGTCTACTTGACAATACTGCTAACATTACATCCAGTAAATCTATTGCATTACAACTTTCTATCCGTTGCAATGGCACTCTGTGTTTCCGACGGAATTACTCAAGTCAACATCACTGGACTCAAAAAATGGGACAAAGTATCTGCAATACGACAATCGAATACCAGAGTAATTATACAGAAGGAAAACATTTAGCCTCAGGCTGTCGAGTTTCATTTGATGCCATTCAGCCGATATTGAGAAATGCCTCATTATCTGGTTCTCGTAATATCGTATTTCTTGCCATATTCCGTGGCATAACCACGGGCAGTGATCATTCTTTAAATGCTACCACCCTGGTACAAGACTGTTATTTTATATGTGGAAGAAGGGACTATAAATGCCTCCCGGAGAACTGGTCTGGTAGCTGTTTCTTAGGTTATCTAGTCCCAGCCATCCGACATACATCTGCCTTACCCCAAGGGAAAATTCAGAACATGTGAGAGGTTAAAAAGCCTACCAATCCATTAGGCCAAATTGATACATCATGGATTTATCATCATGACTTAACTCATGCTGGCACCAAAGGACTATTTCATATGGACTTGGGTAATGACATCATATCATGGGCTGGTATAATCCCAGCATACGAAGCAGCAAAATCAATCTGGGAACTGACAAAACTGTCTAAATTGCTTGAAGTATTAAGCAATGCCACATTTTCTGCCTTAGAACTAATGACTGATGAACTGACTGCCATGAGAGCTGTAGTCCTCCAAAACCGTATGGCTCTCGATTTCACCCTAGTGGCAAAAGGCAGAACTTGCGCTTTAATCCAAGAGGAGTGCTGTACGTTTATTCCTGACAATCAGCACGAAATTGAAAGTCATCTCGAACTCATTCAGCGCGTCTCTGAACTCTCTAAGGCCAAGGAGGCCGATAACTCAACGTGGGCATGGCTAGCTAACCTGTTCTCAGGTTGGGGAGGTGGACTTTTAAAGTTAATCCTATTAATCGCAGTATTAGCTCTTATTGCTTTTCTTGTTGTGTTTTTAATCAAAGCATTGATTTTGAAATTAATATCTTTCAAGACTACTAAAAAGGTGCCAAAGTTTTATATGCCTACAGTTATGGATGATGAAATAAAAATATGTGACAATGTTGAAGGAACTAGCCACATGGTTATGTTAGACTTAGGGCAAATGTATGATAGACTAAATGGTGATGCTTACACAGCATCAAATGGGGGATTGTAGAATATGAATGGTCAAAGCATGTGTTCAAAGGACGAGTATGTGAAAACTTGTATGTATTGATTTGAATTCTGTACTATGAACTATTAAGTAAACTGTGAATAGTGGAAAAGTACTGAAAAACAAGAGCCTGTCTGATAGCAGGAAATGTGCCTTATATGGAAGTGTATCCGATTTTCTTTCTCTGCCTAGAGATGTAGTAATGTGAACTGCTTCAAGCCTACGGGTAAACCACTGATTGGTTAATTGTCTTTTGTATTATTTTAATTGGTCTAGTTTATATTTTTGTACTGTCAGCAATATCACCAGCATATAAGCTTATACATTCCTTTGTTCAGGGAGTCTCCCTGGTACTTTCCAGTAGGCTCCCACACGTGTGTAGTAAATACCACTGAACGAGAGGAAGAAGTGTCTTGTCTTCATTTAAGGTAAAATGCAAACACAACAGTAGCAGGGCTATTCAACCTGTCCCAGCAGAAGAAAGGGGACAAGGTTTTTATTCAAGACTTTTCCTGGTACCCAGAAAAGACAGTTCCTGGCATCCTGTCATGGACCTCTCTATTCTAAACACTTTTTTGGTAATCCCAAAATTCAAGATGCCAACACTTCAACAGTTGCTTCCTATGATAGGCAAAGTTGCCTGGTTGGCAACCTTAGACTTAAAGGAAGCTTACCTGCACATTCCAATAAGGGAATCTTGCAGGAAATACCTATGCTTCAGGGCAGGCTCCATGCGCTTTCAGTTCTCTGCACTTCCCTTTGGCTTATCTACTGCGCCCAGGGTATTCACAAAGTGTCTAGCTCCAGCCATTGCATTTTGCAGGCAGATAAATATTCAAATATATCCATACTTGGACGATTGTCTGATTCAGGCAGAAAGCCAGGAATTGCTTTTAAAACATCTGGCATTTGTAAAGAAACTTATAAACTCACTGAGGTACACCATAAATGAAAAGAAATCTCACCTAGTACCCTGCCAACAAATTGTATTTCTGGGAGCAAGCTTGAATAAAACTTCCCAGATGGCTTTCCTCACTCCAGAGAAACATGTTTATTTGACAACCTACTTCAAATTGCTGGCCACAGAGACCCAACTATCTGCAAGGAAAATTCTGCAAGCCCTGTGGTTCATGGCCTCTTGCATTCTACTAATTCCATATGCAAGACTACATATGAGGAAACTGCAATGGTATCTAAAAAGCCTTTTGTGTCAACATTCTCAGGACCTGGAATCAATGATTCCTATCATTCCTTGTATAAACACAGAGTTCCTTTGGTGGGCAGAGGCCTGCTACCACAACAAGGGGCTCCCTTTCACCCTACCCCCTGCCGCCCAAACCCTAACAACAGATGCATCAGACTATGCATGGGGGGCTCACTTGGCAGAGCAGTCCATTCAGGGCAAATGGAACCCGAGACAGATGCACCAGCATATCAACCAAAAAGAAATGTTAGCTGTACAAAATTCCCTGACAGCCGTCAAGGACCACATTCTTCCAGGACAATTATTGGTAAAGACAGACAACACCACAGTTATGTGGTACATAAACAAGCAGGGGGGAACCCACACATACTCTCTCTGCAGACTAGCCATGATTTTGTGGAACACAGCCTAGAGCTACCAAGTGCACCTACAAGCTCAGTTCCTGCCAGGCAAGCTAAATTCACTGGCAGACGATCTAAGCAGAAATCTCATGGACCCACACGAATGGAAACTGGAACCAAAAATATTCAACCTGTTGAGGAACAAATGGGGGACCCCAGAGATAGACCTGTTTGCCTCCCCTCAAAACTACCAGTTGGACAAATTCTGCACAAGGACTTCCCACAGTCAAGCTTGGAAAGTGAATGCCCTGTCCTTTACCTGGGAAAGACTCTCAGTTTATGTCTTTCCCCCTCTGCCCCTCCTCTCGAAGGTTCTGCTAAAGATCAAACAGGACAAACCAAGGACAATAATGATTTCACCAGACTGGCCACACCAGCACTGGTACCCCCTCTTGCGCAGTATGGCACTGCTGGAACTATGGCACCTGCCTCAGACCCCTTTGCTGCTGTTCCAGCAGGCGGGCCAGATTCTGCACCCTCAGCTTCAAACCCTGAACCTTGCAGCCTGGCTAATTCCTTGAGCTCTCCAATAGCATCCCTCAGTAAGCAGGTGCTAGCTGTCATTCTGGAGGCAAGGAAGCCTTGTACTAGAAAATCCTATGCTGAAAAGTGCAAAAGATACTGTTCCTGGAGCCAGACCCAGGGGATGGGCACAACGGTGCCCAGCTTACCTCATATTCTTCAGTACTTAACAGAAATGCTCCACAAGGGCCTATACTTCTCGTCTATTAAAATTCATGCCTCTGCCATTTCAGCACATTATAATACTGAACCACCCCTCTTCTCTCATCCCCTGCTAAGGCAATTCCTCAGAGGGTCCAAAAATGTAAGACCCCCCCCCCCAGGAGAGCCCCTACTCCAGCCTGGGACCTTAACTTTGTATTGGAAAAGCTCACTCTCCCTCCTTTTGAGCCAGCTGCAACTGCAGAGTTGAAATTCCTTTCTTGGAAAACAGCCTTCCTTCTAGCCATCACTTCAGCAAGAAGAGTGTCTGAATTACAGGCCCTCATAGCAGTGGAGCCCTTCATTATCTTCCATGCGGACAGGGTTTCTTTCAGGACCAATCCTTCCTTTACGCCAAAGATGTTGTCTAGTGTGGCCCTTAATCAGTCCATTCATTTGCCTACCTCTTTCCCGAATCCACAAAACAAAGGAGAACGAATACTGCACTCTTTGGACGTGCACAGACAACTTAGATTTTATTTGGACAGGACTAAGCCTTTCAGAAAATCTGAACAGCTGCTCGTTGGCTTTGCTGCAAGGGCAGAGGGGAAGGCCATTTCAAAGCAAACCATTTCTAAGTGGATAGCCCACTGCATTCATTTCTGCTATAAGCACCATGTAAAACCTACCCCACAGGGGATAAAATCACATTCCACCAGGGCAGCATCTACCTCTACAGCCTTTCTCAGAGGTGTCCCTACCAGGGACATCATAGACGCTGCTACCTGGAGCTCTGTACATACCTTCACAAAGCATTACCACATGCCTATTTTTTCTAAATCCAGAGCTGGTTTTGCCACTGCAGTCTTGCAGGGCTTAATAGCTGGCCCTAATGCTCTCTAACTTTCTCCTCCCTTCCTTAGCTTTGGGAATCAACCCAAATGTGATCACTGCAACAGTGAAACACAAAAAACATAGTACAGTTGTGTACACATCATAAATGTAGATGTTCGAGTGTATTCACTGTTGCTGTCCTGGTTACCCTCCCTCCAGCCCCCTGACTTCTCTTGGCTCTACCTTTCCTTCTTGTTTGGTGTATTTAAGCTTTTTGGTGTATTTGCTTTTTGTTCGAGGGGTACCATAACATATAATTGGTTCCCATTATGGGGGCACCTGACATCTGGGGCAAGAAAAACTGATGTAATGGCGTCGGCTGCATGTTTTATACCCCTGATGACCTGACATCATGAAAGAAGAGACAGCATCGGAAGCAGGAATCCAAGACTCTGGTATTCAGGCCGGCTGAGGGCTACGTGCAGGCAGCTAACCCAAATGTGATGACTGCAAAAGTGAATACACTCGAACATCTACATTTATGGTAAGTGTACACAACTGTACTATAATTGTCTTGCAATCATTTATAGAAAACCCAGTCTAGTGACAAAAATCACTTATTTATTATTCACCTCACAGGCACATGCATTTCATACCATAAGCTGAGCTTTTTATATATGCCTGCACTGAAATTTATATTTAATTTTGCATAACAGCAATGAAAAAAGCACTAGTACTTACACGAACTATGCATTTTAATTGGCAATGACAGAGAATTTAAACAGTAGACAAAAATTTCATCTGTCACAGCAAATAGTGATATACTGACAGTATGTTCTTGGGGATTAGAGCCATAATACACCAGATATACACATTCTTGTAAAAAATTGTAGCATAAACAGTTTAATATTGTCCTCTGATAGTTTTGCTATTGTCTTTTTAAAGGTCACTGTATATGGAAAATGTTCTGTGTATCTGCAGTTGAAGCAGTGAGCCAGATATACTATTTTATGACAGCTGCAGGGCATGAAAGTGCAACTTGTTGAGCTGCTAACCAGAAGGAGACAATGCAAAGCAATAACCACTTTTAGAAATTCTTACTGAATTTTAGCATGAACAATAGTTTTATATTGTCCTCTGACATAATTTTTCTATTGTCTCCTAAAAGATTAGTGTGTATGCAAAATGTTCGCTGTACTTCTGCAGTTGAAACAGGGAACCAGATGTACTGCTCTGCAACAGCTGCAAGACACGGAAGTGCAAATCGTTGGGCTCCATATCTCTCATCAATGGTGATGATACTGTCTTTTGGAATAGACTATGCTGTGACTTTGTAAGCATGTCACTCAAAACTGAGGATAACTGTCAGACCTTTCAAGGCTCTGCATCCATCTGCAACCCCTTTTTCCCATTTTTGCACATGGGGTCAGGGTAGCACTTCACCAGTGACAATCATCTAGAATCAAGGTTTACACCGCTAGGTGACTAGCCATGCAGTGGTAGTTGATCCACACCACACACTCGCACATAATTTTTTTTTTTTCAGTAGGCGGTTGTAGTAGGTGGTAGGGGGTTAGATTACACACTGTCTTAAAAGTAGGCAGTGAATGATGTCCATGAAGAATGTTTTTTTAACTCAACACTGTTTTTTAGCAGTCTGAAATAAGTCGACACAAGCTTGCTTCTGAGCAGACAGACAGTGCTATACTCTCATTCCCCAGCTGTGCCACAGTAATCTAAAAAATAAGTGCAAGTCCTTCAGTTTACCAAAGACTGTATGGTCTTGAAGCACTGTGGTCACTTTTAACTCTTCAATGAGAGTAACAAGTTCAGTGGAATGTTCTACCACAGATACTGCTTGTGTAAGCATTTCACTTTGCAATAGTTGCAGAATTATCTTTAGACGTTGTAATGTGCAGCCTCAAATGCTGTGTTATAGACAAAAGTCTTTTGTGATAGGAAGGCATTCTAAAGGGTATGCAGCAGATATAATCCATGAATGCCAACATGTCTGTATAGCATAAATAGTCATTTTTGGCACAACCATACCTCTCAACTGTCCAGATTTTCTCAGAATGTCCAGATTTTTGCCTCATATTTTTGGTCTGTTCCTCATAAAATTTGTGTTTTTTCTGAATTTTTGTGGCAAACCAGTGAGGACTAAATTCACTAAATAATGACAAGCGTTTGAGTTTCAGACTTCATAGCCTCAGGAAATGTATGGTAACACAAGACCTTTTATTCTAGCAACTTTCTAAGTTTATAAGACCAATATTTAAAAATTGACCCTATTTTAGAGGCTTTGTCCTCCATTATTTTTGTCTTTGTCCAGATTTTTTTGTGCTAAGAGGACAGCTATGGGCACAACACCTTCTTGACCTTGCATAAATTTTAGTAATTGATACCTCTGCACTAGACTCTGGCAGAACACCATCTTCTTAAGGCCTTCCACTTGATTTAATTCTTGGAAGGCATCAGCCCAGATCCCCAGCACAAGATTAAGCAAGTGGGCTACACAGGTGACATGCACAGAATTAAGTAGCACACCTGCAAAACTATGTTGAAGGCCTTGAACGTGTAACTGGTTCTATCACACAACTGCTAGAACATTTCCAAATTCTACAGAATTGCTGTTGAGCAGTTTCAGCAAAGCCAGTACCACTGTAGTGCTATTGACACACTGCACTGCAGGAATTCAGTGCTGGTTAAAAGTTGTTATTCAGATATTCTTTTTATAGGCTTTTCCGGAATGACCGGTGCACTATGCCTACAGGAATCTGTGGTCTCATCTAGGAAAATAAAGGCCTTCTTATCTTTTAGATGTTTTTTTTTTTTTTAGGAAGACTTCATGCTTGGTGGCACTTAGTTGTGCAGGGCCACAGAGGCTACTACCCTGTTTGGTGTATGTACAGAGAAAGTTCATAAAGCTGAAGCTAGAAGGTTTCTCCAAAGGTAAATCTACTTGAGTCACTACATGATGAAAGTCAGTTATGAATTATTTTCTTTCTAGTGATGATGCAGTTGCATTTGCAAAAGAAGCTGTCTCTTGCTGCTATCTATGATGCTGAGAAGATAGTAAATTGCTAAGATCAAAGATTCAGATCAAACGTTGTCCAACAACACTGCCTTTTGAGCTATGATGCTGCCTTGATGAGAAAAAGTTGTTACAAGATTGATTTGGAGGCCAAGAACACTCACAGTCTAAGGCAGTGCAGAAATATGAGATTAAAATTGATAGTACAGTGCCTTCCTGTGCTCTTTTATGCACCTCTTTAAATTCCAAATGCCTCCCTAATTTTAAGTGAACATCCACATTCTGCTTCCAAATATATTCCACTGTCTGGTATATAAAAAAAAAAAAACTGGAAAAACAGTTTACCCCCATCTTCATACAGATTTGTTAGCCTGGCAATGACAAGGGCAGTACTAGACAGATGGTGAGCCTTGACATGCTCACAGGAAATGCATGAGCATTTTCCTGGTGACATGGACATGTTGCAGTTCCACTCAGGATGAAGAATGTGACAAATTGTAATGAGAAGATGATGATGGTAATGCCAAATTCCAAACAAAAGAGCAATTGCTCTAGTAATACCTAAGGAAAGACTGAGCAGCTGACATGATGGTATCAATTATAAAAATTCCCACTGATTTACCAGAAATGCTGTATTACTACAGTGGACAGGGCAAAAATATGAGGCAAAATAAGGAAAATTCTGTACCATATTTGCCAGTGTGCAGTAACAGCATTAGGAATGCCAATTTGTAGTCACTTCTGAAGCACTGAGTGTGTACAAAGTGTGAAACTAAAAAAAAAATGCAAAAATCTGAATGTAACTTGGAAAAAATGAAGCATAAAAAGAACTGAACAGTTGAAGACCAAGTATAAAAGAGAACCATGGAGATTGTCATGGACTCTCTGAGTGTGTGTCCTATGTATTGTACAAACACAACTGGAAATTGCAATATGTAGTACACCTTAATTACAGTACTCATTTTAAATGTGACGAGTCAAATGTCATCTTCATCATGTCTCACAAGGGCACACTACAATTTTTGAATATTGATGCAACTTTTTTTAAGTGATTAAATGAAGCACATATGTGTGTGTATACATATGTGTGTGTGTCTATATATATATATATATATATATATATATATATATATGTGTGTGTGTGTGTGTGTGTGTGTGTGTGTGTGTGTGTATATATATATATATATATATATATATATATATATATATATATATATATATATATATATATATACACAAGTCTGTTGCAGTAGGCTGTACCAAATGTCTAGTACCCACAGTATAAAGTAAAAGACCACTCTGAGACAGCACAAAAGGGCTGTGAGTACAGATTTTACTGCAGTAGTTGAGTACAACTGATATCATGTGCACCAGCTCCCTGCCCAGGAGCTAAATACTGGAATGACCTGAATGTGTTCCCATAGTAACCATACTACAGTAAAATCATGTACAAACTGTCTCCATTAAACAAAATAAGGCAAATACAAACAGCACACTTACCAGAAAAACAAGACAAAATGCAGCATAAAGTCCTTTTCTGCATCCTGTTTGCACACTGGGGGAAAACACTCTTTACCTTTAGATGCATAAGCCTGTCATAACTCCTATAATAGTGGCCCGAATGTGTTCCCACACTATGCATACTGCATTAAAAATTATGTATAGACTGTCTTCAAGAAATAAAACAAGACATATACAAACAGCATACGTACCAGAGTAACAGGCTAAAGTGCAGCATAAAGTCCACTTCTGCAGTCTGTTTATATACAATGGGAAAACTTTATACTGAATGCATATGCCTGTCACAACTCATGTTAGACTGGTCTGAATGTGTTCACACGCTATGTGCATGAAAAGAAATAACCATCCAGCACCTCCTGCTATGAGCTGTCCTCAAAAATAAACTTAGAAACCATACAGTCCTGCACATTATTGACATTCATAACACCATACATGTGATGGCTTGCAGCAAACCTCCATTGCACAGTTAAGTTTACTTTGTGTCAACAAATGGTAATAAACAGAAGCACTACCAAGTAAACAAAAAGCTGCCATTTAGTGAAAAAAATTAAATTAAGCAGTTATTCAATCCATACATGTACGAAGCACCATCTAGGAAAGATTCTGCAGCCCTAAAAGATAAAAAATAACAGTTACTCAATACTGGAAAGATCAAGCAAATGGCTTTTTTTAATTTCAAAATAAAATTTGTACTTTCCCCAAAAGAAAAAAAAGAACAAATATCCACTAAGAAGATATAACTTCCATTAACTAAAAAATATATAAATAAATAAATTAGGCAGTTATAGTCCATATGTAATGAAACACCATCATGGAAACATTACACAGCCTTATAAAACATGAAAGCATTCATTCGGTAGGTATAGATAAAGACTGCTTTTACAAAGAAAAAAAAGATAAAATTACTTATTAGTTGGTTCACTTACCTTAGTTGCCTCTAGTAGGCAAGAATTAATTACCACAGACTTTTCTTCCATTAGCTTCAATTCTTCCCCCATTAACTTGATTGCAGAGCTGTTTTCTTTGGGAAAAAAAACATTCATACTAAGCTATAAAAGGCAACATGTGCTTCAGTATTATAATGTTTCTCTCCTGCTGCAGTCCCTTGTTGAGCTGTATAAAATATTCAATCTTCCTCTATCACGTCCCACCCTCCAACCCCCATCCAGTCTACTTGACGTCTGTATAGAGTGCTTTGTCTTTTATCCAGCTCTCTAAGTGGCACATTTATACTACTAAGTAGTCACGCAGCAAACAAGATCTGAGGGAAGATCAGGTTGCATCATGGGATAGGGAGTTGACATAGAGCTGGTTGAAGACCTTCAGCTTTTGCAGTTGGCCGAGTCGGAGCCGAGGATCAGCTCCGAACCCATAAGAATGAAGGCGAGATGAACAACTCACATGGAACATTATGGTTAGTACATAACTTCTTTTTTGATATACTGACAAGCTAGAAGGGCATTAATGTCCATGCATGAGATATTTGTATGTATGTTTGTGTGATTGCAAGACACACTGAGCTAGACTGGGGAAGGCCCAAAAATGATGCAGCCTGCGTAATATCCAAATGTTGGTATAATGGCATAGAAATGAACAACATTGTTAAAATAAGGATAATTGTGGATACAAATAAGGGAAAACAAAATGGTGACATTTTTCTGCAATGTATATATTTCACATGACAAGATGCTATCACCAAAATCGCTGACCTCAATAGAGACCACAAAAATATATATGGGGTAGCTTCCACATTAGTGTATATATATATATATATATATATATATATATATATATATATATATGTGTGTGTGTGTGTCTGTGTGTGTGTGTCTGTGTGTGTGTGCAAGAATCTTTTCTCATTATTATTACTCAGGGAAGTACGCATCATTGTCTTCTGCAGCACTGAGCCATTCATCTATACCCAATTTACCAATGCCATCCTCAACACGGAAGTGTGCCACTACCGAGTGATGGAAAGCGGCATCATACAGGAGCTGGTTTTGATGTTATGACCTCAAATTCAGACCCATGGGTTGCATGGAATACCCATTCCTGTGGTCATCATTATTTGTGATTTTGACAGTATTGGCAACAGCATCAACTTTCTTTCTTTCTTCATGATTGAGAATATTGGCAAAAGGACCTTTCATCAAGTAATGAAGAACAATAGACGTGTCCCAGGTGGATCTACTTTGGAAGCTGGAACTTTCAAAACTTTTAATTTCATATGTTCAAGACCATAACATCGAAGTTTTGAAAGTTTGAAACTTCACTAAAAAAAAAAATAACAAAAACATGTTTTTTTTATATTTATGCAGTGGGCAAGCCACTCTGCACCTCCACATCCCCTGCTAATTAAATATACCAACTCCGAGATTGCACTACAGTGAAGAGAACTGTAATTTTCCCATTTCACTCCATACGGCAATCTCCATTTAAGCCATTCAAAGTTTCAGAACTTTGATTTTATGGTCTCGATCATATGAAGTTTTAAGTTTTGAAACTTCGGTCTTCCAAAGTAGACCTGTCCCGGGCATCTGTCTCAATGATGGTGCACCAGTTTCTTGATGACATGCTATAACATGTGGGAGAGCATAAGTGGTACCCACAGACCACAGTGGAGAGGAGCAACAACTTGCAGATATTTTATGACATAACCCATTTCTTTGAGGGAGCAAGGACAACCCCATAGAGCTTTCCACTCCGTCAACTGTCAGGTGATTTGTAATGCATAGGGTGTAATACAGAGTGTGTCAGCAGGCAACTCAGGCAGTGCCCATGATTCCCACATCTGATACAGATGTGAATTACATCAGTGGTTTGCGCAGGATAATTTCTCACATTGCCATCTTATTGGCAATGCTGGATATGCCCTGAAACCATGGCTAATGATAACAAGTAGAAACCCACATATTGTGGCAGAAAATGTATACATCACTGTCCTTATCATAGACCTGAATAATTATCAAACATGTTTGGACTGCTAAAGACTCATTTCTGCTGGCTAGGTGTCTGATGGTGCATGGCAGTATAACTCTGGAGCATACAATACAATCTTTGTAGTGTGTGCTGTATTACACAACTTGTTGCTCTGCAGACATATACAGCAGGAGAGACACATTCCAGAGGAGGAAGTGCAGATTCAGTAGTGGAGGACCTGCCTGATGAGTCCGTGGATGAGTTGGCTGCATGGGATGACTATGCAAGGTAGAGGTGGATGCAGTATGCTGTGGCACTGGCTAAGAGGAAATGTCTAGTTCATACGTATTGCCAGAATGAGCCTAACATATAAGAATAAAGATAAACCAGGCTGTGCTATACTTTGCATGGACTGTCCACACAATACATTAGACAGAAACTACCCAGTTAATAAAGTACTGAGGGCAGCGAACGCTTGTCATCATATGCACAGGTGGAACAGCTACTGTGGCAAGTGTCAACATCATGCATTGTGTGCTTAGGGGGTGCAGTGCAGGCTAATGCTGTCTGGAACTGTAAGAGCCAAGATCATGTATGTGTAGGGAGATGGGTAGACTGGGCAGGGAGAGGTTGGTGTCTCTAATGTGCTGTAATTCGGCACTGTTGGGAAGTGCTTATGTGGGTGTATGCATGGGCAAAACTCTAGCAGATGATGCAACACTGTTCTGGGGGCCTGATAGGTCTAGAATACCTGCAGTAGACCCATGAGCTGACCATGTACATCCCCATCCATGTAAATGCCCTGTCTGGAGAAGGGCATAGACACAATCCACAGCATGTGTGATGCTCGTGCACTGGCCCAGTAATCTAGGAGCCTCAATCCTCACCACTAGTGCCAGTGAGGGGCATGCACTTTGGAGGGATAACAAGTACACACACAGTGAAGTACAATTTCCCTTAAGAGCACACAGAGATCACAGTCAGTCTGGGGCTGGTTTCTCCCTTTCTCTCCAGATCCCCAATAAGACTCCCCACTGGCAAAGCTACAGGGTCCAGATCTCAGCCTAGTGGTCAAGCTAAAACCTCCAGCACCCTCTCTGACCAACCCGTGTTTCGTGTCCCTGCCCAAGTAGCTGACACACACACACACACACACACACACACACACACACACACACACACACACACACACACACACACACACACACACACACACACACACACACACATGCACACTTTAAGATTTGATTTATATACAAACACACAGACACTCCTGGGGAAGGCTGGCACAGGTCCTCCAGCTATGCCCCCTTTCTGCCTAGACTATAAGGTAGTACTGACTGCATCAACAAGCAGCCACTGATGTCAGCTACTATAAGGCCCTTCCCAAAGGGTGACCAATTTCACTGTGTAATATTAATGTTATCAAAATAGTAATTGTGCCGAGCAGCAAGACTATTGGAGTGGCTTGGACAGTATTACCAAATACATGCAATATGCTCTAAGAGCTTAAATTATGTCTACAAAAAACAGCCACAGTTGAAAGGTTTAAAAATATTTAATACTAAATAATAAAAACACAAGACAAATCTGATCAAGTCAACACAGTGCTAATCAAGAGTTCAGAAATCACAGGAACTTTAAAACAATATTATAGGATAGTCTGACATAAATATAGAAAACAGCTAGACTAATCTGGCTTCCTCCTTTGCATACATATTGCACCATAGTAAATCTCTTTTTCTTTCCCTTGTCCATATTTCTTCTTCAGATGTCTCTCTTCCACATATAGTTACTGTTCCATCATGCAGTGACATGACCTGTGCTAGACTTCGTACACTAAATCCTTCACTTCACAGGTATTCAATAATTTCAGCATTTATTTAACTTCTACTTTAGTAATGCTCTGTTCTATGTCACTGTCTACTTAACAGATCAGGTCATGGTTAGTTTGGCTCTGGAAAACAATAACGTGTTCAGACTTCTCATCTTCTTTTTGTGGATGATTTAAAACTGTATAGTTCATCACATGAGGAGCTGAAAGCACAACTGGATACAGAATACCCCCTACTATTAGCAGTAAGAAATCAAAATTATAGGAATGGTAGTACTCCCTGTATATATAATTGTGCTGTAAAAGTCAGGAATAAATGCCTATGTCAGGCTGCCAGTGTTACAATGGAGTATTCCCAGCTGCTGTGTAATACAGATATCAGTAGTAAACAAGGTACAATATGCAGAAATATTAGAATATGTATGAGTGTGTCTGAACCTGCCAAGAAAGTACCATGTCAGGGTTACTGTAACAGTTAGAAAAGCATCCCCCTGTGCATATCATGCAGGAATAGTAATTGTGGATTTCTGAGTCATACACAGATATGTATGTCAAAACTAATAAAGGTGATCCCAAACACTGGTGTGTATCATCTCACTTGTACCGGATAAAATGCAGGAATAGTAATTGTGGATTTCTGAGTCATACACAGATATGTATGTCAAAACTAATAAAGGTGATCCCAAACACTGGTGTGTGTCATCTCACTTGTACCGGATAAATAGAAATGTGTATGTCCTGCAGAATGCATTAACTGATGTGAACTTATTTAACACTGCTTGTCTGCATACTTTAGAATGGGCATGTCAAATAACTGGAAAAAAGCAACAATACATATTGCCATCAGAATGTGTTTTACTTGTTTGTCTGCCAGCATTGTTCTGTGTTAACCTTTCAATTTCAGCCATATGTAGCTGTGACTGTACTGAAAAATGTATAAGGCTAACAGGTGCAGACTTAAAACTTACACTGTTTACTCAGGAATGTAATTGTGTAGTTGTAAAACAGTCAAATGTGCAATCCAGCTAATGTGCATATGTTTCATAAACAGTAACACCACTGTCTGTTGTGTATGCATAATTTGTACTGAAAATGGGAAACAATTAATGCAACATGTCATAATAAAAGTACTGTGCCCAAAAATATATAATAGATAGAAATGTCACAAGGAGCACACAGCACCTTCCCAGTAGCTCAGTCTGATAAGGACTAGGCCTGTAGTTCAATTTTGTACACACAGAGAACAGTTCGAATCCAGGGACCACCACTAACATCTCAGTCTGGTTCTACAGTTGCAGACTGCAATCTGAATAGAAAAAATAATGTACTGCAACACATACATTTTCCATACAGGGCACACAGGTAAAGAAATCTGAATACAAATACTAGCATGATGTGTATAACTATGAAAGGTGTACATTTGCTGTGTTGATCAGCCCCATTCCTACAAATAGATGCAAGCTAGACATCCACACTCTGCAGTCTGGCCCAGACAAGTCCCTCAAGTGTCACATTGTCACGGATAGTTTCCCCAGTTACCAAGAATCCTGCACACAGAGAATGTCACAGTAGATGTATGTGAATGGCACAACACACACTCCAGGGCCTGCAACTAATATGTGAATCTGAAATATGTGTAGAAACTGCAGTGTAATGTGCACACAGTTCAACTGCACAGGCCCACAGGTAAAGAAATTGGTATAAGGACAGGTCTGATGTGTATAACTAAAATAAGGATACAATTGCTCT